>NW_028261382.1:110711753-110830096 GCF_051295495.1 Thamnophis sirtalis | reverse complement strand
AGGTGGTGCACATGCAGCAAAGGTGGCATGTGGCTCCCATTTGCAAACCGGTAGGGAAGGTAAGTGAATCCCATGACTGGCACACGTACCCCAAACCTCATGAAAACCTTCCAAATGTGATAAGATTAAGGCCATCAAAACTGACAATTGCAAATCCAGATTTCAGCCTGATTTGTATGATATAAATACCACAAAAGCAGGGGTGTGTTTCTCGCCCCGTTCCAACCGGTTCGGTTGGAATGGGGCCGGTGGCATCCTCGTGCATGCGTGCAGTGCACGCGTGCGTACTAGCGTCTGTGCGATGCTCCAACTGCTCCTGAAGGATCGCGCAGGCGCTGTATGTGTCCTGCGCATGCGTGGAAGCGCAGAACTCATCAAAACCGGGTAAGAAACGCGGGTGGGCGGGTGGACCCTTCGGCATTCCCGGAAGTTACTTACTTCCGGGTTCGCCGACCAACCAGTTCGCGGGGACTGCCGCGAACCGCCTGAAACCCACCCCTGCACAAAAGGTACTTCATTTTTAGGAGTCTCTTGGTGCGCTTGCAAAAGTACGCAGACATTGCAAAAAGCCCAGCGGTGACCAATGGACGCAGTGTCATTTGTGATGCCAAGCAGAGCTCATTCACTTAATAACAACTCCTCTCTACTCCTGTCTATTGGCACAATAACTCAGCCGTCTGCCTTCGCATCCCTCTCAGACCTCCGTTGCAATCTCATTTTCTTCCAGGCCAGCTACTCCTTCTCTGAGTCATTGATTATTGCCACTGGTTCTTCTGCTTTAATTACTGTTGCAGCTGTGTCTACCTTTGTGTAGTCTCACCTGGCTCTGGTAGACGAATGTACCAGCATGTGGGCACACCTTTGGCTTCAAAGGACATTAGATACGTCTTCTGTGCCTGCTGAAGAAGCGATTCCTTTGAACTCTTACACAGAACCTCTAATGGTGCCCATTGGCACCTTTAGAGAACCACGATAAAGGTGGAGCTCTCCCTTTCATTGCTTTTCTATCTCAACAAGTAACAGCACCTGGCCACATTCAACAGTTTTGATTCAAAGCATCAAAGTGAATTGGCTTGATTTTCCACATTGATACAATCATCCAATATGCACCTGCCTAATTGCTTTCCAGGGAGGCGGTGACTCAGGGACTAAGATGCTGAGCTTGTCGATCAGAAAGGTCGGTAGTTCAGCGGTTCGAATCCCTAGCACTGCATAACGGAGTGAGATCCCGTTACTTGTCCCAGCTTCTGCCAACCTAGCAGTTCAAAAGCATGTAAAAATGCAACTAGAAAAATCGGGACCACCTTTGGTGAGAAGGTAACGGCGTTCTGTGCGCCGTTGGCATTTAGCCATGCCAGCCACATGACCATGGAGACATCTTTGGATAGCTCTGGATCTTCGGCTTTGACACAGAAATGAGCTCCGCCCCCTAGAGTCGAGAATGACTAGCATATACTGTATGTGCTAGGGGAATCTTTACCTTATCATATTAACTGCCATCATCTGGATCCTCTGTAATGACTGATTATGTCACCAAGGTCAACTTTTAGCAGCCATATTGAGTGAACCTCTCCAGAATGAACTGTCCAAACTTGGTCCTTCAGGTGTCCTAGTGCTGAAGCTCTTATCAAGCTCATCCACTTTGCTGCTGGTTGTCCTCTTCTTCTCATTTCTTCCACCTTTCTCAACCATCTTCCAGAAGCATAACGAGAAAACCTGAATATCATCACCATACTTTCCTCCATCACAAAACAAATTCCATTGAGCATTATATTGGACCCAACAAAGTATTAGGGAATTTAGACAAAGAATTAGGGAACAAAGTATTAGGGCAGGGGCGTCAAACTCAATGCCTGTGGGCTGGATGTGGCCCGCGATATGGTCAGATCCGGCCTATGGGGCTGTCTTGGTCTACCCAGTGCAAAGAGCAAAGATCAGGCTAGCGTAATTTCGGCCCAGTCTACCTAATGCGAAGAGGAAACATGCCAGCAGTTTGGGGAGTGGCATCAAGGTGGCCATAGCCACCCAGTTGGCCATGCCCACTCAGCCCCCCGAGGTCAACCACAGTCTTGATGCGGCCCTCAATGAAATTGCGTTTGACACCCCTGCATTAGGGAATATATCAGTGGTGGGTTTCAAAAATTGTTTGAACCTACTCCATGGGTGTGGCCTCCTTTGTGGGAGTGGCTTGTGGCCCATGTGACCGGATGGGAGTGGCTTGCCTCCCATGTGACCGGATATGAAGATGCCGACGGCACTTGTCAGAACCACCTTAAATTACCTCACACACAGCACTGGCATGCATAAGAATATGATGTAAACTTGCTTTTTAAAAGGCATCTTTGGTTTGCGTTAAAACAACTTCAACACACGCAATGTTCTGATTGCGCCGCAAACGCAGTCGTCATCCTTACCTTTCACAGAGGCACTGAGTTTTATAAATATGAGCATGATAGTGTAGAATAATCATATCCAAGGACCAGTGGTGGGTTTCAAAAAAATTTGGAACCTCTTCTGTAGGTGTGGCCTGGTGGAACCTCTTCTAACCGGTTCGGTAGATTAGACGAACCGGTTCTACCGAATAGGTGCGAACTGGTAGGAACCCACCTCTGGAATGTATCCTGTTTTGGTCACCACATTACAAAAGAGACGTTGAGACTTTGAAAAAAAAAAGTGCAGAGAAGAGCAACTAAGAAGATTAAAGGCCATGAAGAACAGCTGCAGGATTTGGGTTTGGTTAATCTAGCAAAAAGAAGGACTAGGGGGGGACATGGTGGCAGTATTCCAGTATCTGAGAGGCTGCCGCAAAGAGGAGGGGGTCAATTTATTTTCCAAAGCACCAGAAGGCAGGAGAAGAAACAATGGATGGAAACTAATCAAGGAGAGAAGCAATCTGGAATTGAGGAGAAGCTTCCTAACAACGAGGACAATTAACCAGTGGAACTGCTTGCCTCCAGAAGTTGTGGGTGCTTCATCACTGGAGGATTTTAAGAAGAGATTGGATAATTGTCTGAAATGGTATAGGATCTCCTGCTAGAGAAGGGGGGCTGGACACGAAGACATCCAAGATCTTTTCTGATTCTGATTTTGAATTTAATGCTTTGCTGATTTGTTGATTATGAAACTGCTGACCTCACAGAGCATAAAGAACGATTCTCCCTTTGTTTCAGCCTAAATGGGCTTTCAGAAGAATGCCTTTCAAAGCTGTGAGATGTCTGAGCTTCCCATATCCAGTGGCATGGCAAATCGGAAAGAAAAAGAATTATTGTCCAAATTACCATAAACCACTGCCGGGCAAGTTACTAAATTAATCTGATAGGTTGGGTGACCTCATTATGCCGCCTTTAGAAATGACCCCTGTGAAATCATGAACTTTATGGTGCTGCTTCAAACCGTTATTATATATGGATCCTTGAGCAAATAGGATTGTATGGAAAGATCATACCTATTCCCCCCATTCTGCCTTAAAAAGCTGGTGTGATAAGGGACCCGATCTCTCCATTAAGGGGCTCTACAGATTACACACTGTCACTCAACTTGGTTTAAAACGTGGATCTTTTCAGGAAAAAAAAGTTGGACTTATCTTCCATCCTTGTCCTTGTATCCTTGTGACAGATGGTGTCTATATAGTGTCCAGGAGGCCTTTAGTGACATCTGAAAAGCACTTATAGTCCGTATGTATTAGTTTGAGAAACAAAAATGATTGAATTTGAGATGACACTGGATGGAGGCAATAGAGACAAACAAAGGAACCGAGATAGGGATCAGTGCAATTTTTGTTTGTTTGTTTCTGAGCGCTGCAATCACAAACCTTTCTCACTCTGGCTTCTAATTGTGCTTTCTATTTCTTACCTAGAAATAGATGGAGAAGAAGGGGAGGGAGTGACAGATTTCATTTTCCTGGGCTCCAAGATCACTGCAGAGGGGGACTGCAGCCAAGAAATTAAAAGAGGCTTGCTTCTGGGGAGGAAAGCTACGGCAAATCTAAGCAGCCTACTGAAAAGCAGAGACATCCCCCTGCCAACAAAAGTGCATATAGTCAAGGCTATGGTTTTTCCATTGCAATGTGTGGCTGTGAAATTTGGACCATAAGGAAGGCTGAGCACCAAAGAATGGGGGCCTTTGAACTCTGATGCCGGAGAAGACTCCTGCGAGTCCCTTGGACTGCAAGGCAATCCAAGCGGTCAGTCCTGGAGGAGACCAACCCTGACTGCTCTTTAGAAGGCCAGATCCTGAAGGTGAAACTCCAATACTTTGGCCACCTAATGAGAAGGAAGGACTCCCTGGAGAAGACCCTAATGTTGGGAAAGATGGAGGGCAAAAGAAGAAGGGGACTGCAGAGAAGGAGGTGGATGGATGGAGTCACTGAAGCTGTCAGCGGAAGCTTAAATGGACTCCAGAGGATGGTAGAGGATAGGAAGGCCTGGAGGAATGTTGACCATGAGGTCACGATGGGTCAGACACCATTTTGTAACTAACAACAACAACAATTTCTTACCTAATTTGTTGTTTCAGAATTTCTTGACAGATGATTATGTGTGGAACGTTAACGCTATCCTTCTAGCTTTATTGATCAAGATAGGAGACGCAGTTGTGATGATCTTTTAAGTTTGTTCTTCTTCCAAAATGAGTACCCTACCTTGTTTTAGCAATAGTAATAGCACTTAGACTTATATACCCTGTTTCCACAAAAATAAGACAGGGTCTTATTTTCTTTTCACCCCTGAAATAAGCACTTGGCCTTATTTTCAGGGAAGTCTTATTATTTTTGAGGTGCAGGAGGCAGCAAGTGTGGTCACCTCGTGGCTGCTGATGTGTTGCAATATTTTCAGGGAGGGCTTATTTTCAGGGGAGGGTTTAATTTTAGTGCATGGACTCAAAAGCCCAATTGGGCTTATTATCCAGGGAGGTCTTATTTTCAGGGAAACAGGGTACTACTTCATAGTGGTTTACAACACTCCCTAAATAGTTTACAGAGTCAGCATATCACCCCCAACAATCTGGGTCCTCATTTTACCGTCTTCAGGAGGATGGAAGGCTGAATCAACCTTGAGCCGGTCGGGAACGAAATGCTGGCAGTGGGCAGAATTAGCCTGCAATACTTCATTCTAACCTCTGCGCCACCAGGGCTCTTCAAGTAACTGGCTGGGAGGTACACCCCAAAGTGGACTTGGGGGAGGCAGAAATAAACATTAAATCTGGCTTTGTTTACATGCATGTTTATTAATGAATTATAAGAAATAAGATCACCCTTCATTTGTGTATTTAATCATCCCGCTCCTTATCTAATTCAATTCGATAATTTTGGGAGATCTCTAGGAACAGAAACTAAGGTTCAGGTACACTCCAACATATGCAAGAAATATAGAGTTAGTCCTTGTCTTAATAATCACTACTGGGACAGAATTTCATTTTGTAACCAACATGATTGCTAAGTGAATTGTGTCTGATTTTATCACGTTTTTCCCCATCAGTGTTAAGCGAATTACTGCAATTGTTAACTAAATCACATGGTTGTTAAGTGAATCTGACTTCCCCCATTGATTTTGCTTGTTGGAAGCCTGTTGGGAAGAATACAAATTGTTTTCTTGACCCTGGGATGCTACATCGGTCATAAATACATGTTGGTGGCCAAGTGCTCAAATTTGGACCACCTGACCACAGGTGGTTTCCTACCGGTTCAGGCTGGTTCGGCCGAATAGGTAGTAACTCGGCCACCCATACTCCTGAACCAGTTCTATCGGCGGCACCATAAGCGGTGCCATCTTGTTTTTTGCTTCCTCGCATGCACAGAAGCACTTTCCCCACTACTGCGCATACGCGCATAGAGCACATAAAGTGCCTAAAGTGCCTGCGCAAAGCACATCCCTGAGCAAACTGGCAGTAAAAGAATCCAGAACCCACCCATTCACCTGACCAACAGGTGTGAGTGTGAGCGCCAGTTGTAAGTCACTTTTTTAACTACATAATTTGGAATGGTCGCTGTTTGAATAGTTGTAAGTTGAGGAGTACCATTCACAATGTATTCAAGACATTGTCGGCACAGAAGAAACTATATTTCTGAACAATAGTATACACTTAGAAGTAAGATACTAAAATGCAGGTAGTACATGGCCACATGCAAAAAAATGGGTATTTGATTTGCACACATGATGTGCCTATATTAAGTTGATCCGAAAGCACCCAATTTGTTAAACCAACTCGATTTGTTAAACCAACCAACAACTATTTGTTGGTTTAACTAATAGAATTTGGCAGTTATTTGATCTGAAAGGGCATTGAAAAAAAAAGTATAATTGAATCTTTGTAGAGTCCTGTCGCTTACCATTGATCTGTGGTCTCTAAAGTTGGCAATTTTAAGACTTGTGGACTTCAGCTCCCAGAATTCCATAGCCAGTCAAGTTTGGAGACCCCTGCCGTAGATTATAACTCTAATCCCCCTTCTGTAGGGGAGAGAACAATTTGCCAAGACCTGAGAAGAGTTATGCAATGGTCTGAACCACCCAGTAAAGGAAATGCATGAGCAAATAGTTTGACTTCCAGATGCTCTACTATGTAGAAGAAATGATCTCATGAACTTACTCGTAGAAAAAGAATGGAATTAAATAATAATCAAGGGCGCAGTCAAGCCTTTGTGATGATTATTTGGGGTGGGTGGGTGGATGGTGGTGGAACAAGTTGAAAACAATTGTCCTGAAAAAGACATTTTTCCTGGAAACCCTGGAAAATAAGAAAAGTTAAAAAAAAATGACAATAAAGTTTATTTTCTCTCATCTAAGAGAAGAAAAGGCTAATCACCAATGGGATTCAAAGAAGACCTACCTGTCAGGCCTGCAGCCATCTTTTCTTTTGGGTCTTTGGCCTGCCACACTTTCTATTATTCTGCTATGCATTTTCTATTGTGGGAAAATGGGAGGGGCGATTGTATGGAGTTAAATGATACGTAGCCACAACAAAATTCTTTCTAGAAAGCCAAGGTCATCCTTTGTCTTTGCACCTCTCCACCTGACCGGAACTGGATGGTGGAACTGCCAGCATAGCAGTGGAAGATTGGACCATGTGATGGACTTGTGGGTGTGGGGGCAAGATCTTGAATTTTCAACTGGGTGGGGGAAACTGGGAAGCTTTCAGATTGGGGTTTTCCCAGACGTGTCAACATGTCTCTCTTAATAAATTGGAACTTTGAGCAATACTTTGCCTCGGACTCTGATTTACTTTTAGATGCTACTTGGAACCCTGACACTACCCTATTTTTGCTCATTGGAGCCCATGGGAGATTATTTCTCAAATGAAATGACTATTTAATTTTTTTTTTTTTACTAAGTTGTGATGAGGCACTGTGGTCCAGCCATGCAGTCAGGAACACTTCCCGGAGAGAATGGTTAAAATTACAAATATGAATGTTCTACTGCTTTCTACTGCACTGATGAGATCATACTTGGACTGCTGCATCCAGCTTTGGTCATCACGATAGCAAAAAAATATATACTAAGACTCCAGAAAGAGTGCAGAGAAGAGAAACAAAAATGATTAAGGAACTAAAGGCTAAAGTCAGTGGTTGGATCCTGCCAGTTTAACAACCGGTTTGGTGATTAGGTGCTTTCGTGCATGTATGCTCTGCGCACATGCCCAGTTTTAACAAAACTTACTTTCCACGTTACTTCTGGGGAGTAACACAGCTGAGACATGGCAATCTGCTCTGCCACGAGAATCAGCTGAGAGGATATAGGTAAGTAAAGTGCAGGGGGCTTGCAGGGGAAAGGCACCGGATCGTCTGGGAGAACCGGTTCACTCCCCAGCTGATTGTTGGAGCTACCGGTTCGCCCGAACTGGTCCAAACCGGCTGAATCCCACTCCCGGCTAAAACCTATGATGAACAGTGCAGGAATTGGGTATGTCTAGTCTAACGAAGAGAAAGACTAGGAGTGATATAAGAGCCGTCTTCCAATATTTGAGGGCTGTCACGGAGAAGGAGGGGGGGCGACCTGTTCACCAAAGCACCTGAGGGCAATACAAGAAGTAACAGATGGAAGCATATCAAAGAGAGAGCCAAGGTAAAATGAAGGAGACATTTCCTGTCAGAAAGAACAATTAATCAGGGGAACAGGTGTGAGTGCTCCATCACTGGAGATTTTTAAAGAAGAGATGGGATGACTATTTGTCTAGAATGGTATAATGTCTCCTGCTTGAGCAGTGGGTTGGATAAGAAGACCTCCAAGGTTCCTTCCAACTTTTGTTATTCTGCATTTTGAAATATACCAGGGAAGTGGCATATGTTTGAAAACTAGATATGAAACAGTTCATTGAATTAATTGATCAGTTCATATCCCTGGTTGATTAAAATCAGGGGTGGGTTCCTACCAGTTCGCACCTATTCGGTAGAACCGCTTCGTCAAATCTACCGAATCAGTTAGAAGAGGTTCCACCAGTGGACCCGGAAAGTAGGCCACATCTACAGAAGAGGTTTCAAAAATTTTTGAAACCCACCACTGGTCCTTGGATATGATTATTCTACACCATCATGCTCATATTTATAAAACTCAGTGCCTCTGTGAAAGGTAAGGATGACTACTGCATTTGTGGTGCAATCAGAACATTGCGTCTGTTGAAGTTGTTTTAACGCAAACCAAAGATGCCTTTTAAAAAACAAGTTTACATCATATTCTTATGCATGCCAGTGCTGTGTGTGAGGTAATTTAAGGTAGTTCTGACAAGTATCGTCGGCATCTTCATATCCGGTCACATGGGCAGCAAGCCACTCCCATCCGGTCACATGGGTGGCAAGCCACTCCCACAAAGGAGGCCACACCCACGGAGTAGGTTCGAACAATTTTTGAAACCCACCACTGATTAAAATAATTGCTGTTGGTGTCAGCTATTATGACTCCTCCAGGCTTAGCTACTTGAGAAAGCAGAGAGAGTCTAGAACAGAGGTGTCAAACTCAATTTCATTGAGGACCACATCAGGGTTGTGCTTGACCTTGGAGGGGGAGGGGAGTATGGCTAGCTCGACATCACCCCTGTCGGGGGCATCTGTGGTGGCCTGAGCATCCTGCCAGTGAAAACAGGCTCCCGAGCTCTGTTTTTGGTTGCCATGGCCTCCCGCAACCCTTCTCTCTGCCTCTGAAGATGCTGGTGAAACATCAAGACAACAGAAAACTTGCCCACAACTATCTGAACCTAAAGGTAATCAGTTCTTCACTGACGCCAGACATAAAAGCCTATACACTACATTATGTTCCTGTTGTTAGTGAACTTTCCTACCCTTACCCTTCCTTCCTTCCTTCCTTCCTTCCTCTCTCCTTTCTCTTCTCTCTCTCTCTCTTTCTATTTCATACATACATGAGTGGTGGGTTCCGGATCCCGTTGTAACTGGTACGGTGCAACGGGGCCCAGTGTCCCCCCACAGGCAAGCGTGCAGCGCACACATGCGTCCTTATCACCACGATGCCTTTGCGACACCTCTGCAATGTTCAGTGGAGTGTTGTGCAGGCGCTGTACACTCCATGTGTGGAAGTGCCGAAGAGCTCAAATACAGGTAAGGAGCTCAAGTAGGCAGGTGGGATCTCCGGAGCACCGGAGGGGAATGCCCTTCTTAACTTTCCCTGATTAAATCAATTTCAATTTAATAATTTTTTAAATTTAATAAAATTTGTATGCCGCCCACTCCCTTGGGACTCTGTTTTTCCTAACTTAACACTGTTCACATTATAGCACTCTGGCTTTCTTTATTCCCATGGGCAGATGTGTGTGTGTGTGTGTGTGTCGAAAGAGTCAAGATGGCAGCTATGACTTAAAACCTTGCTCCTTGTTTTATGTCCACTGCCAAGCTCCACGTTGGAGAAACCTGGACTAAATATGAAGCAGCAGCTTAAGCTCCTCACTATCCTGTCAGAGCTGAAGAAGCTTCTTGGATGAGAAGCGAAACGTCTTCGAAGGAAAAAACAAGAAAGTCCAGTTGCCTCCTGAAAAAGCCCCTTTGGGACAACTAGGACCTGGATGAATGAGAATCTCTACAGACTTTTAGCTATGCAATTTGGGATGGACACCCTTGGAATGTTATGGGAGTAGAAACGGATTCCCAGAGGGAAAAATTGCAGACTACAGGAACCAGGAGCATCACTCAGGTGACCCTGAGGACACAGATAAACCTCCAAGTGCTCCAATGACCCTCAAAAGGATGCAAATGACCAGTTGTTTGCAAGGAATATAAGTCCTTCCATTCCCCACTATCCTGTCAGAGCTGAAGAAGCTTCTTGGATGAGAAGCAAAACATCTTACAAAGAAATAACAAGAAAGTCCAGTTGCCTCCTGAAAAAAAGCACCTTTGGGACGATGAAGCAGCAGACTTCTTTTTGGAAAAGTGATTTGTAATGGATTACTAAATCTGACTAATTTCCTACTTCTTTCCAGCATGTAGAGCATGTCATTCTGCTGATGGCTAGCAGTCTTGTTACAGGAGGATGCTGTCTCTTCTGGTGTCAAGGACCTTCCCTGTCCCCTCTCTTCCTATTCAAGCATTTATTCGAGAAATCCTATGAATAGACAGATATGCTGGAAAAAACGATAGGCAGTTTTCTCAGCTCCCTTATAATATTCCACAAAATCCCTGGGGAAAGCAAAAATGCTACAGTGCCTTTTGGGAAAGAGGCTTCCAAATTTCCTGCCAAAAACTCATCGATAGCCTGAGGTCTCTCAAGTTTATATTCTGCCAAAAGTCACTTTAAAAAAGGAAAAAAAAAACCCTCACTGTGTTGTACATACCATATTTTTGGAGTATAAGACGCACCTTCCCCCCTAAAAAAGCTTGGAAATGTTGGTGCATCTTATACACCGAATACAGCCATATTTGGCCTCCCAAAGCCTCGCCTCCATCCTATTTTTGTGAAAAATGGGTGAAAAATGGGCCGTTTCTCACAAAACAGGGGCGTTTTTGCCTTCCCCCACCCCCCAGAAGCTCTCTGCATGCTTCAGCAGAGCTGGGGGGGGAGGCAAAAATGCTCCAGTTTTGGTGAAAAATGGGCCGTTTCTCACCCGTTTTTCATCAAAACAGGGGCATTTTGCCTTCCTTCAACCCTGCTGAAGCTTGCAGGGGGCTGGTGGGGGCTGGGGAGGGCAAAAACTTTTTTTCCCTACTTACCTCTTCGATATCTTGGTGCGTCTTATACACTGGTGCATCTTATAGTCTGAAAAATACGGTATATGACATTTCCTGTTAAGAAAATACATTTTCTCCATAGGTTATAGCTCAAAATAATAGACAGGTAATGACTTTCTGTATTAGGCAGGAAGTTGGATAAGATGATCTCCAGAATCAATTCTTTGACGCTGATAATCTTTGCAGCAGTCCCGAGTAGATGTTTTAGACAGTGCGCTGCTCAAAATCCTTGATCATGACGGTTATAAAGCTTAGAAAAAAAATTGGTCTGTTTATGAACTGAAGTTATACAGCTCTAAAATAACCACGGATTACAAGCTATCTTACTGTAGGCTTTACCAAGCACACTTTCTGAATTTCCTTCAAAGGCAATTTCAAGTAAACTGTCCACTGTTTTAATCTAATATGGAGATTACTAGGTTTTTGAACTCCATAATAGTTGCAAAGCCATTAGGGTAACCCAGTGGTGGGATTCAATTTTTTTACTACCGGTTCTGTGGGTGTGGTTTGGTGGGTGTGACTTGGCTTGGTGGGCATACGTGTGATGGACAGCTGGCCCAGCGCGCATGCACACTGGACAGCTGCTCTCTTCCAAGTTTGCGACAGAACCCAGAAAAACAGCGGGCTGGCACATGCGCCATAGGTGCTATTCAGCAGGTTCTGACCAGTTCTGGAGAACTGGTAGCGGAAATTTTGAGTAGTTCGGAGAACCAGTACCATATTTTTCAGAGTATAAGATGCACCTTTTCCCCTCAAAAAAAGGGTTAAAATCTGGGTGCATCTTATATGCTGAATACAGCATTTTTGGCCTCCTGAAACCCCTCCCCCTTTGCAAAAATGGCCGTGTATATCCTTTAGAAGGCTTCCAGAGTGCTCCTGGGGACTGGGGAGGGTAAAAATGAGCAAACATTGGCCATTTTGCCACCCCAGCCCCCAAGAGCATTTTATAATGCATGCCCTTTTTTGACAAAAAATGGCCCTGTTTTTGCAACAAAAAAAACGGGCCATTTTTGCTCATTTGGGGGGGGGCAGGAGCACTCTGCAAGCCTCCTAAAGACTATGCATGCCCCTTTTTTGACAAAAAATGGGCCAGTTTTAGCAAAAAAGAAGCTGTTTTTGAGATGTCTGCAGAGTGCAAAAACTTTTTTTTAAATTTGCCTCTTCAAAATCTTGGTGTGTCTTATACTCCGGTGCGTCTTATACTCTGAAAAATTCAGTAAGTACCACCTCTGACTGGCCCCGTCCCCATTTATTCTCTGCCTCTCAAGTCCCAACGGATCATGAGGAAATGAGGATTTTGCAGCATCCTTCCCCTGGAGTAGGGAGGGAATGGAGATTTTATTGTATTCTTACCCTTCCACGCCCACCAAGCCACACCCACCAAGCCACACCCACAGAACTGGTAGTAAAAAAAATTGAATCCTACCACTGGCACACACGCTCCAGTTTTGGCACTCAGTGCCAAAAAGGTAAGCCGTCCCTGGTACAGGATCTCCTGCTTGAGCAAGGGGCTAGACTAGAAGACCTCCAAGATCCCTCCCAACTTTGTTATTCTGCTAAGAGGGAACCCAAAAAAATTTCCCTGGGTTTCAGGAAGGACTCACACTTCGGAAAAAGGAGAGAATGAACTGGAAGATGCCCAAAGCCTTTTCTCCCTCCCCAATAGAGAACTTCATTAATGAATAGCTGATGCCGGTATCTTAAATCCTGTTCCTAACAGCCGATCCCTACCTGTTTTGGGAAGAGATATGTAAGGATACTTATAAGCAAGTGTCTCGTTTCCATTTCCGAAAGGTCACATTTCTATTGAGTAGATGCAATTGTGTACACTGACGCCACTTTCCCCTGCCATCCTCCTTGTTTACTCCATGATCAATATTGCAGTCTAGACTCGAATGTCTCTGGAATCTTACCGCAGCTTAATTTCCCACAAGATCAACTGGACGTGGCTGAAAATGCTGCGATCGGCAGCCCTGGGGAAAAAAAACAACCAACCACAACAACAACAACTCCGATGACAAAAAGGAGCCCGAATGGCAAATGCCTTTACAGCACAATTAACGCAGCCCCCGCGCAGGTTGGTGTGTTTCATCACTTTTCAGGAAAATTAACCTGTCACGTTTCTCTATTATCAGCCGAGTTCGGGAACAAAAACAGAATCATTTGCAACTTTTTCAGACGACGTCCAGGGCGTGTAAAGATGCCCTGTGCAGATTCAGTTGCTGGGGATACATTTGGGATTCTGCCTGGCTGCCCTCCTGCTCCAATCACCTCTTTTTTGCAAGTATTAATTACTCGATGGCTGCTTCCTTTCAGACTAGGGTAACCTGATTGATTGTAGATGCTTTCAGCTGAAACGTTGCATCCAGGGCTGAACTAGCAAAGAGATAATAAAACTAACAAAGGGGAATAAAACTAAAAAAAAATATAGAGTAAGAAATAAGATGTTAAATATTTCAGTCTGCAAATACGTGCAACCAGAATCTCTTACTGGTACCCGTGCAAAATAGGCCAGGTTATAAGAATGACAATTTGCACGCAGCGGAGAAGATGGGTACCGATGAAAAGATTCATTCTGATGGATGGTTTCTATCTTCCCTGTCTGCGGAATATAATATCAGTCTATGACTTTATATTAAGTCCAGTCTCTTGCTTGTTTCCAACACTTTCATCATGCCCATTAAGCCTCCCCCTACGCTCGCTCTCTCTCTCTCTCTCTCTCTGTCTTTCTCTGTCTTTCTCTGTCTTTCTCTCCCTCTCTCCCTCTCCCTCTCCCTCTCCCTCTCCCTCTCCCTCTCCCTCTCCCTCTCCCTCTCCCTCTCCCTCTCCCTCTCCCTCTCCCTCTCCCTCTCCCTCTCTCTCTCTCTCTCTCTCTCTCTCTCTCTCTCTGGAGTGCAAATAAGACAGAGCAAAATTCATTTATTGGTTTAGTTTGTGCCTTTATTTATTCATGTAAAACACTGATATAAGCCACTCATCGTTCAACCAATGCTGGGCGGCCATAGAAATGTTTTCAATAAATAAATAAATGCCTTTGTAAAATCTTAAGGTGCTAGGCCTGAGATGCTCAACCTGTGGCACGTGTGCCCAAGGTGGCACGTGAAACCATGTTGCCTGGCACACACGGTTTTGCCACTTTGTCTTCCAGGTTTCTGGCTCACATGCATGCGTGATGATCAGCTGTCCTTCATGCGCACGGCAGCGGTGGGTTATGACTGTTACGCCCTTGTACGGGTGTACCGATGCCTGCTGGGAGTACCAGGTACCATTCCGGTATGGTGCTCCAGAGGGCCCACCCACCCACCGCCTCTCCTTATATGTATTTGACCCAACCAGGCCATTTGCGACGTTCTGCAGAGCAGCTGGAGCATCATGGGTGGTGCGTAAGTCATTGTGACTTTGAATGGTAATTAAACAAATGCTTGTAAGTGGAGGATTACTGTATTTTTTGGAGTATAAGACATTCCAAAGTATAAGACGCACTTAGCTTTTGGGGAGGAAAACAAGTTGAAAAGATCTGGTTCTGCCTCCCAGCAATTTGCCTCCTTGCAACAAACAGCAAACAGCACAGACGATATACACTGTTTGTAGTGTTACATTTCAGACTATACTTCTACAGATGCTGTTAAAATGGATGTGCTTTCTGGAAGTATAGTTATTCTCTGCTATTTAAAAGAAGATACAATAGCACTGGGCCTCTTCAGATCAAGCATTTATTTTAAAAAGCTTCTTCATTTTGTTAAGCTGTCTAGAACAACAATAAAGCAGTCTTTAAAAAATAAGTCTAATAATTCGAACATTCTATAGGCATTTATAGTTATTGACTTACCTTCTTGCAGCAAACAGCCTGATCAGCACAAGAAAAAAAAATCTGCCACTGCCTCCCAGCAATTTGCCTCGTGGAGCAAACAGCAAGCTTCACTTACAGTTTAAGGACCCTCCTGATCATCAGCTGTTTCAGGCTGCAGGGATTGCCATAGCCTATTGCAGCCTCCGCAAGTCCCATTTTCCCTGTTTGCTGCAAGGAGATAAATTGCTGGGAGGCAGAGGCCAAAGGGTGGGGGATGGTGGGTGGGTGGGGCTACATCCGTTGTATAAGATGCACCCAAATTTTCTCCCTCTTTTAGGGAGGAAAAAGGTGCGTCTTATACTCTGAAAAATATGGTACTTCTACATCAACAATTTTTGATTAACCGTGAAAATGAAAGTTTGGACAATGCCTACTGTATGGTAATTGGCTGAATTCTTTGCCCAACTGTTATTTTAAGAAAGGAGTAGGTATCTAATTCCCGTCCCACCCACCACCAAAAAACATGTGCCAGTCAAGTGACAGACAAGGACTGGTGCCTTTTGAATGAGCATATTAAAAATTGCAATGAATCCCAAGTATTTGTCTATAGATATGCATCAGAACTTTGGAAACAAGCCTAAAATATACAAAAGGTCCTTTGTGAATAGGAAAGAATGTTATCTTATTGGGCAGTAGTTTCATAACTATCATATCCTGATACATTTAGCATCCTCTGTGTGTGTGTGTGTGTGTGTGTGTGTGTGTGTGTGTGTGTGTGTGTGTGTGTGTGTTTTAATAAACATTTCAGATCTTTCTTGTGCCAGAGTGATAGGTCAAGAAGACTTGTTCTAGTGTGCTGGAACAATTACTGTGACATCCAGAATTGGATCTTGGGACCTACAGATGAACAAGGCTTATAAAACAAATCCAGAATTGGGCAGTTTAAGGCAGACATTCTCAGAAAAAAAGGCTTATAAAACAAATCCAGAATTGGGCAGTTTAAGGCAGACATTCTCAGAAAAAAAAAAAAACCACCAGCCTACTCCTTTGAATGAAATATTTGTGTTTTGGAACCAATTAAAAAAAAAAGAGTAAGAGAGAGAGATGCTCTGCAAAATTGCCCTGTTTTTTTTTTATTTGAGATGATATAAAAATGGTAGGCTAGATAGATAAGTTAGAGATACACAGGGATACAGGACATAGTTAGCAATACCAATAGCAGACTTATATACCACTTCTCGGTGCTTTACAGCCCTCTCTAAGTGGTTTACAGAGTCAGCATCTTGCCCCCAATAATCTGGGTCCTCATTTTACTGACCTTGGAAGGATGGAAAGCTGAGTCCACCTTGAGATGGGTTAGGATCGAACTCCTGGCTGTGGGCGGAATAAGCCTGCAATACTGCATTCTAACCACTGTACCACCATGGTCTAGGATATAGACAGACAGACAGACAGACATATAATATCACAGAAGTGAGTATACCACCTCACATTTTGTAAACATTTAAGTGTATCTTTTCATGTGACAACATTGAAGAAATGACACTTAGCTACAATGTAAAGTAATGAGTATGCAGCTTGTATAACAGTGTGAATGTGCTGTCCCCTCAAAATAAAACAACACACAGCCATTAATGTCTAAACTGCTGGCAACAAATACTTAAATATTTACTCAAATGTGAGGGGGATGTACTTCATGGTATTGGACCTGGGTACTTGAGAGACCGCCTGCTGTCAATTACCTCCCAAAGACCCATTAGATCACACAGGGTTGGCCTCCTCCGGGTTCCGTCTACTAGCCAATGCCACCTGGCTACTACCCGGGGAAGGGCCTTCTCTGTGGCAGCTCCGGCCCTCTGGAACGAACTCCCCACAGGGATTTGGACCCTCACCTCTCTCCAGGCCTTCCGAAAAGCCGTCAAAACCTGGCTTTGCCGGCAGGCCTGGGGTTGATGAGTTCCCTTCCCCTCTCGACTTGTATGGTTGTGTGATTCTTGCTTATTTTAATTATCTGTATTTTGTTCTATGTTCCCCGTTTCCCTTTTTGAATTGTTCGCCGCCCTGAGTCCTTCCCGGAGAAGGGCGGCATACAAATAATAAAATTCAATTCAATTCAATTCAATTCTGTGATATACTAGATAGATAGATAGATAGATAGATAGATAGATAGATAGATAGATGGATGGATGGATGGATGGGTGGGTGGGTGGGTGGGTGGGTGGGTGGGTGGGTGGGTGGGTGGATGGATGGATGCATGCATGCATGCATGCATGGATGCATGCATGCATGGATGCATGGATGGACGGACAGATAGACAAACAAACAGATATAAACAGCTAGTAGATGATAGATGATAGACAGATAGGCAGGCAGGCAGGCAGGCAGGAAGAAAGACAGACAGACAGACAGACAGGATAGCATGGATAGATTAGTAGATGTGAGAAGCCTTAAACCAGTTTCCTACAATCCCATTCTTCTGTTCTAAGCTGAGAATTCCCTTGGAAGACTCTTAGATGCCAGGATTAACTTTTTTTTAGATGTCTGAGTATGCAGATCACACTGATTACATCCCACATCGATCTATATATCGGAGGTGGCTCTTTTACATGCACTTCTTAGTCCTTTGCGAAATGTTGCTGCAACAGCAGATACATCTGCAGGATCAAAGGCTGCAGTCAGAAAGACAAAAGCACTATTGCATTGTCACAATACAGCTCCGCCTCTCCCTGTGATATCCACGTGACATCATGATGCGTTGACCCAAAAGTTGGAGCTTGTACGCCAAAGACACAACACAGCTTTTCATTGTTTCGTAGACACCCACAAATACTTCCATGTACAATAAAAGAATTATTACCACTACAGAACCCTGTTCTCCTATGAGGGAGTTTCATCTTTTCATATGCAAGCTTTTCAACAGGGTATGACAGAGGTGGTATTCAGCCAGTTTTGACAGTTTCTGATAGCGGAAATTTTGAGTAGTTTGGAGAACTGGCAAATAGGCTGGCCACGCCCCTGCTGCCTCCCAGCTGATCTTCTTTTGTTGCCCTGAACAGGAGAACGGAGCTGGAAAGCAGGTTAATGGGTTGGGGTGAGAATTGAGATTTTGCAGTATCCTTCCCCTGGAGTAGGGAGGGAACGGGGATTTTGCAGTATCACTCCCCTGCCATGCCCACAAATCCACGCCCACAAAGTCATGCCAAGCCATGCCCACAAACCCACACCAACAAAGCCATACCCCAGAACTGGAAGTAAACAATTTTGAATCCCAGAACTAGGGTATGAGTGTATGTACTTATCGGAGCTATATCACACTTTTCCTCCCAGGGCACTATAAAAAGAGCCCTGTCTTTCAATCTCCCTTCCATAAATCTGACTGTGACTGACCCAAAGTCTCCTACTGAGCTTCCCTGGTGAAGAATGAACTTGTACATGGGCTTTCTTGATTGACATCCAACACCTTTGTCTGTTGACAATAGCAATAGAAATAGCAGTTAGACTTATATACCGCTTCATAGGGCTTTCAGCCCTCTCTAAGCGGTTTACAGAATCAGCATATTGCCCCCAACAACAATCCGGATCCTCATTTTACCCACCTCGGAAGGATGGAAGGCTGAGTCAACCCTGAGCCGGTGAGATTTGAACAGCCGAACTGCAGAACTGCAGTAGCCTCAGTGCTGCATTTAACCACTGCGCCACCTCGGCTCATGTACTTTCATAGCTTGCACATCTGAATGAAAATAGCTCTTTCTATCAGGAATCAGAGACTTAGAATTTCCAGATGTTGATAGATTTCACCCTTGTCATACTGATACCTGCTTCTGGTCCTTGTGGTTGATGGGAACTAGATCTTAAGAACATCTAAAGAACAACAGATCCCCCGACATTGCCATCTCCATATTTAAGATATGTCTCTCATATTGCCTCTCTAAGCATTTTCCAAGGACATATCCCCATCACATTGGTCTTCATGCCAACTCCAGATGATTTGTCCATAGCTGTTTCCACGAGAAATCATCTTTTGCCTTTTGTCGTAATGTAGGCCTAGTCTTCAAATCTGACCAGTTTTGATTGCAACCTCCTGGGTGTTGGTCACATCTTCCAATTATGTGTTACATCCTCGAACCCCCATAGCTTTAACCTTAAACTGTCTAGTGTCAGTGGTGGGTTTCAAAAATTGTTCGAACCTACTCTGTGGGTGTGGCCTCCTTTGTGGGAGTGGCTTGCTGTCCATGTGACTGGATGGGAGTGGCTTGCCGCCCATGTGACCGGATAGGAGTGGCTTGCCGCCCATGTGACCGGATATGAAGATGCCGACGACACTTGTCAGAACCACCTTAAATTACCTCACACACAGCACTGGCATGCATAAGAATATGATGTAAACTTGTTTTTTAAAAGGCATTTTTGGTTTGCATTAAAACAACTTCAACACACACAATGTTCTGATTGCACCACAAACGCAGTAGTCATCCTTACCTTTCACAGAGGCACTGAGTTTTATGAATATGAGCATGATAGTGTAGAATAATCCTATCCAAGGACCAGTGGTGGGTTTCAAAAATTTTTGGAACCTCTTCTGTAGGTGTGGCCTGCTTTCCGGGTCCACTGGTGGAACCTCTTCTAACCGGTTCGGTAGATTTGACGCACCGGCTCTACTGAATAGGTGCGAACTGGTAGGAACCCACCTCTGTCTAGTGTTGACCTCACCCCATTCCTAAGAGGTCAGTAGGGGCATGCATGTGCACCAGCATGCCTAACATCCCTGTCCTACTCTCCCTATTTATTTGTACTCATTTCCTGTGTTCTTATTCATGCTTATTCTTATTCCTGTTATTTTGTACATGAGTGACAAATTAACTAACTAACTAACTAACTAACTAACTAGCTGTGTGTCACCTACACATTGGATGACCTCCTTTCCCTATCGCCCAGGGGTGGGTTCCTGCCAATTCTAACCTCTTCTATAGAAGAAGTTCTACAAATCTACAGTGCCGTTTAGAACCGGTTCCAGCTCCCTCCCACCGCCCCTCCGAACATCATCAAGATGAAGAGCGAGAGGAGGAATTCTGGGAGTTGAAGTCCACAAGTCTTAAAGCTGTCACATTTGAACACCCCTGGGGTTTTTTTCCCTAAAGGGTTAGGGGTGCAAGGGTCTTGTCACTTGACAGCTTTAAGACTTGCGTGCTTCAAATGCCAGAGTTTCTGAGCCAACATTTTGGTTGCTAAGCAAGAGCGTTGTTAAATGAGTTTTGCCACATTTTACAAGTTGGCCATGCCCACCCGCCCACCCAGTCACATGACTGGCAAGCCACTCCCACCCAGTCACATGGCCGGCAAGCCACTCCCACCCGGTCACATGGCCGGCAAGCCACTCCTACCCGGTCACATGGCTGGCAAGCCACTCCCACCCAGTCACATGGCTGGCAAGCCACTCCCACAAAGCAGGCCACACCTACAGAAGAGATTCTAAAAAAAATTGAAACCCACCACTGCTATCAGCCTACATTAAATCTTCAAGAACAGCAGCAATCGTCTACCTTATTCCAGAGGCAGACAAGAGCCTGGTTGACAGGGCAGCACAAAATATACCAACATACTTTTTTTGTTGGGCCCAAGACTGGAAGAAACACACTAACATGATTATGAGAAAAAGCCCTGAAGCTTAAGGGCAGTTCAGGTAGTATAACGCACATTAACAAGGGGTGTTACAGCTCATTGAATTAAGTGAGTTTTGTTTCTGAGCAGACATAACATGGGATGATTGCATTATTCATTTCCAATTCAATACACACAATTAACTTGTTTATGAATTTTAGTCAAAGGTTTTGTGAGTTTTAATACCATTGATTGCCCATTGCTGATGTGTAAGGGAGCGCAGTCTGAAAAGAAGACCAGAAATGTGTATAGCTTCTGTTTTATTCCAGTTGTACTATAGCTAACCCAATATTGCTCACTGTCGACACTGATCAGTAGTAGAGCAGACTGTTGTGCCCCCCGCCTGTGGCCGGTGGATCTGGCAGCAGATTCGGATAGTGAGGAGGTTGGGGAGGAACGTGGGCCAGTCCTGGAGTCTGGTGAAGGCTCTGATGTCAGAGGCAGAGAGGGGGCCAGGACCATCTGACAATTATCAGCTGTCTTTGGAGTTGGATATCAGTGGGGCAGAAGAACAGCTGGAGCCTGTTCCCAGTGTGCCAATGCATAGAGCTGCCAGGAGAAGAGCTAAGGAACAAGAGTCAACTCAGGACTAAAGCCACAGGTGGATGGTGAATGGTCCCTCCCATAGGGAATAAAGGTGCTAGGAGGCAGTTGTGTTGATGCAAGTGGTGAAGATGAGGCAGGGCGAGCATCAGAGTGATCCGGTTTGGGGGGGTGGCCAGCCAGCCATCACTATCGGTTCGGTGACCCATGGCCAATTACCCTACCGATTCTCCTGAACCAGTCCAAACCGGAAGCAACCCACCTCTCGTTGGTTGATTGGTTGGTTGGTTGGTTGGTTGGTAGGTAGGTAGGTAGGTAGGTAGGTAGGTAGGTAGGTAGGTAGGTAGGTAGGTAGTAGATGGATGGATGGATGGATGGATGGATGGATGGATGGATGGATAATATTCAGTATACTGAATTAATGAGCATTCCCAAAAGTTAATCCTCCTTTCCAACACTGGTAATATTGAACTTGCAACAAAGTGATTACACTGCTGGTGAACAATAAACACACACACACACACACACAAAATATTTGCAACATTTATAGGACTCCATCCTCCCAGTGCAAACTTGTTTTTCCCCTTGAAATGTCTATTTTAATTTCCTTAGGGCAGAAGATTTAACTGTCTTTCTTGCATTGGCCCAGTAAACATCAGCTATGCATGGTGCATGATGTAAAAATTAATTGAAAAGCATCCCAGGTTACTCAGTCAAAAGTGATTTTTTTTTCTCCTTTCCCTTTACTAACCCAGCACAAGGAAAACTTGACCGCCATCCAAAGCTGTGCTGGTTTTTAATATTTCAATATAACGTTCCATCATTTATTAAATGGTTTTTAAAAAAGTATTTAGACCATTCCTTAATCCTAAATCTCTTTACGGAGCTTATGGTTATTTCCCTATATTTAAAAGAAGTGCATTTAAAAGGCAAGACGTAGAGATCATTTAATGCTGCTCCTGCCGTAGTTTTTCCCAAAGATTTTTGCTTGTTTGTTGGAAAAAAAAAAGGATACTCTTGATATTATGGATGCATAATATGCAAATATGCAATATCATTGAGATGTATTGGCTGCAAATCTCTTTTCTAAGGTGGGGGGAGACAGGGCTGGAATGCAAATGAAATACCAAGTCAGCAAATTTGTAATGGGTTTTTGTAGGAACCAGCCCTTATTCAGGCTTTTTACCTCTTATTTATCCTTCACAATAGCATTTGCACTCTCTGGCTTGCTTTATTGGTATATGCAAGTTTAGCGATAATAAAAAAAAATCCTCAAACGATAATCAGTATTAAATTGCAGCCCTAGAATGGCACGAAGGAAGAAAGGACGAGCAAGCTTATGTATAGTTTTTTTTTTTTTAAATGGTGGGTTAGTCTATTTCCATGTTTGTTTCTTTGTTTCTTTTCTTTCTTTGCCACATCCCGACATTCACTCAGCTACTTTGATGCTCCTGGCACACCCTTCCTGATTTTTTTCTGCAATCTATACTTTGGTGCGCTAGTAAAAGCAATGTTCTGACCCAGGCTTCCTTAGAAAGCAAGAAGCAAAGTCTTTATGCCGACAAAACCTCTTTTATTTACACGACTGTGGATTCCTTTCATTCACAGTCAGCAAAGCTTTAGCAAACAGTCTTTCAGAGGCGTGACCCGTCAAAACCGTGCTCAACTAAGCCGCGCTCGACTAAACCGCGTCGCTGACATCATCAACAGGGCGACAACAGCCAGTGCGGAGAAAGAAGGGCGCTTTAAATAGCGCTTTGAAAGCAAGCCGATTCAACTTAAGGTAAGGGTTAGGTTTAGGGTTAGCTTTAGGGTTAGCTTTAGGGTTAGGTTAAGGGTTAGGGTTAGCTTTAGGGTTAGGTTAAGGGTTAGGGTTAGATTTAGGGTTAGGTTAAGGGTTAGGATTAGCTTTAGGGTTAGGTTAAGGGTTAGGTTTAGGGTTAGGTTAAGGGTTAGGTTTAGGGTTAGGTTTAGGATTAGGTTTAGGATTAGGTTTAAGGGGGTTAGGTTTAGGTTTAGGGGTTAATTTTAGGTTTAGAGTTTATAGCGTGCTTCTGTCTCCGCACTGTTGTCGCCCTTTTGATGACATCAGCAACGTGGTTTAGTCAGGCACGGTTCAGTCGAGCGCGGTTTTGTCGGTGAACCTTTCAGAGGAATGTTTATACACACACACCTTATCTCATTTAGAGCTCTGTCAGATAACTAGTTTCCAAACACAGAGCAAAGCAAAACTTAGCACAGAGCCTTTTCTAATCCCAAACAGACCTTTCCTGACTGAAATGAATGAATTGTTTCCTGCAAAAGCCCACTCCCCATTCATTCCTCTTGTGCTTCCTCTGGGAGGGGCCAATCACCTCCAAGGTGTGGCTTTACTCCCAAGTTGACCCTGCTTTCTTAGTTGTTGTTCTCTTCCGGCAGCTCTGTGCCTTCGTACACTGGGAACAGGCTCCAGCTGTTCTTCTGCCGCACTGTTATCCAACTCCCTCTCTGCCTCTAATGCAGAACCCTTGTCTGAGCTTTCCTCAACCCCCAGGACTGGCTCATGTTCCTCCCCAATCTCCTCAGTCTGTTGCCAGCTCTGCCGGCCGCTGGTGGGCCACAACCAGAGGTGGGTTCCTACCAGTTCGCACCTATTCGGTAGAACTGGTTCGTCAAATCTACTGAACCGGTTATAAGAGGTTCCACCAGTGGACCCGGAAAAGCAGGCCACACCTACAGAAGAGGTTCCAAATTTTTTGAAACCCACCACTGCCACACACACACACGCACACACATACACACAGACAGACAGACAGACAGACAGAGAGAAAGAGAAAGAAAGGAAGAAATAAATAAATAAAATAAGAAAAAAGAAAGAAAAAGAGTGAGAGAGAGATGAAAGAAAAAAAGAAGCAAGGGACCGAGAGACAAAAGGAAGGAGAGAGAGAGAGAGAGAGAGAGAGAGAGAGAGAGAGAGAGAGAGAGAGAACACATGGCCAGCAAGCCACTCCCACCAGGTCACATGGCCGAAAAGCCACTCCACAAAGGAGGCCACACCCACAGAGTAGGTTCCAAAAATTTTTGAAACCCACCACTGGCCACAACAGGCAAGGGACACCAAACAGGGAGCGTGTATGCTAAGTGTAGACACAACTAGAGTCTCCAGGAGCCTCCCATTAATGTCAAGAAATGTAAAATGAAGCTTAGTTGAAGATAACAATCTCATCCTCATCAGTCCAATCTCTTCTTGAAAGTCTCAAGGGATGAAACCCCCCACAAGTTTCAAAGGCAAGCTGTGTTCCAGTGATAATACCAGGGGTGGCTTCTGGCTTCTGTTACTGCTGGTTCGCTTAGGGATGCGCTTCAGGCACACAGGTGCTTGATGCATGTTTAGCCCAGGGGTTAAGGTGCTGGCCTAGAAATGAGAAGAAGCATGATAGGCAAGTGGATGATTTGGGCCAATTACCAGGAGAATTCTATCCCCCACCCCACCCCTTGGCATGAAAGCTGTCTGGGTGACTTTGGGCCAATCACCAGGGGATAGTGAGTTCTAGTCCCGCCTTAGGCATGAAAGCTGACTGGGTGAATTTGGACCAATCACCAGGCGTCAGCCACACACAGGTTCGCCCCTCCCGAATGATGAATGAATGTTGCTTATTATTTTTACTTATGTGTGTCTATGTCATTGTTTGTATCCCCCTTCCCTGATTTTATGTGAGCCGCCCTGAGTCCCCCTCAGGGAAAAGGGTGGCCTATAAATGTTAATAAACTAAACTAAACTAACTAACACCTTAGGGGTGAAAAGTCAGCTGAAAAACTTTGGGATGGTTTTGGTATGGAACATAGGAAGAGGAAAGAATATTAAGTATGTTGCCCACTTTGAGTTACTTTTTAAAGTAATAAAGGCAGGGTAAAAATTCTAATAAATAAAATAAATAGTTGAGAAGGTCCAGCAGGAGAATTTTGCTTGTGACGTTAATGAGCTAGGGCCGGCCAGAAGAAGAGGAAGAAGGAAGGAAAAAAACAGGGCTAGACAAACCAATGAGTCGATTCATCCTTAAACAATCCTTAGGGCATTTGTCTCATTGACGATCCCATTGCAGCTGTTGCTCTATTCATTGCTTTGGCTACCTGACTGTTTCTCCCACCATCTGCCCAGGTCATGCTTTTGTCCACAACATTTGCGGGTTTCATGATTTCCCTTGAATAAATGAGGTGGGCAGAGATGGCAAGCGATTCCTTTTTTAAATTTTTATTCTCTTTTTATTTTTTGAAGCTGGTCAAAAAAAAAAGATTCGAGGGCTCTTTGGCCACACTTAATGGTTAATTTCCTCCTGGGAAAGAACTTGTGATGCCTTTGATTGAGAGGATGTGACTAAGAGGAAACTATTTCCCAGCAGAGCGAAAGCTATGCGGGAGGGTCTCCTCCCCCCTCCCTGTCCCACTCCCGCTTTCTGGTAGCTGATCATCAGGAATGCACAATTTGGCTCTGGTCAGGCCAGCAGTTATGAATGAGCAAAAATAAAAAATAAAAAGCCTCTTGATATTTGAGTGGAGAGAAAGCTCATTGGACACTGGGGTTGTGTAATGATTCAGCATGAGCTCACCCTAGGGTAATGGTCTATTAAAGCCAAACACAATCAGCTGGTCTGTTTTGATAAGTCATGTGAGAGCAAGCAGGAGACTGAGCCGAGCAAATGCATAAGCCCTGAGCTGGATTCCTGCTTCCTGTGTGAGGCAGTGAAAGCGAACAGCTCACTCACTCCACAGAGTGAGATACGGTACAGCCTGCCCTTGATTTGTAATCACAGTCGAACCCACATTTCTGCTGCTAAGCCAGATCATTGTGAGGGGAGTCTTGCCTCAATTTGAGACCTTCCTTGCCACTGTTGTTAAGTGAATCACTGTGTCAGGCATGTCCATCAATAACCAAGAAAGAAAACTCCCAACTCCATTGTTTATGGAATTAAAATACTTTCACTGGTTATAAAAAGATAGCAGCGAAAGTAAAGCAAGATCTGAGCCAGAAAGGTGCGAACAAGTACATATCAAACGATAACCCAGCCCCCTCCCTCCAATGACCAGTGTCCAATCTGCAACTCCCTTAGGTGTCATGTGGATTGCATCTCCGTAAAGCATCATCATGTTGGTATGCAGGATGGTTGGCCTTGACCAGGTCCAAACACCGGCCACCAGCATGCGCAGAAGATGGTGAGACAAAAACTCCCTTTTCCATATCACCTCCTGTACCATTTATTCCCATCCCAAATACCATGCCCCCAAACCCTCCCCGTTTCTATGGCAGCTGATAGCAAGTTAGCGAAGCAGAGGCTGACACACTGCAGTTCAGTGGTGGGTTTCACATTTTGTTACCACAGGTTCACCCCGCGCATCAGGGGTAGGTTCTTTCTGGCATTACTACTGGTTCGACGTGTGTGCCAAATTTATATTCCTTGTAGTCATCTGCTCGTTAGCCTTTTTTCTGAGAGTTGTTGGACACAGATAAACCTCCAAGTGGCCTCAATGAATCTCGGAATGAGTGCTAAAGACCCAAAGATGGCAAGGAATATAAATCCTTCCATCTTCCACCATTCAGTCAGAACTGAAGAAGCTTCTTGGAGGAGAAGCAAGGAAAAAAAAGTTGAGTTGCCTTTTGGGGAAAAAACAACCATGATCTGGATGACTGAGAACTTCCATAGACATGTAGGTGAGGCAAGAGAAAACCCAAGTTTGTACATGCTAGTACAGATCAAAACAGGGCTTGGGAATCCATATGTCATGGGAATCCAGCCTAAGAACGTCAAAAAGGGGGAAATGAAGTTAAGAGAAATGAGGCCAAGGACTAATGGCTAGAGAAGACATAGGTTATCCAGAAGGAATTTTGGCCACACAGGGTTATGAATTTCTCACCATTTCTGATCAGAGCTTCAATCTGTTGGAATGCAGGCCAGCTTTGGGTAAGGCAAACAGCAGGAGGAAAGGAGAATTCCAAGAAATAGCAGTGAAAAGTACACTTTGTAAAGAATTAGTAATAGCAAAAGGTTTATTGTGGTCATTTAATCCGACAGTAATGATTAGATGCTTACTCATTGGATGCTAGGCAGCTTACAATAGGAAACCCAGGGGAAAAAAATGAAATTAGAATAACATCACAAATGAAACCATGTCTTCCTCTATCTCGGTCAGCTAATGAGGACCCTCCATTCAAAGGAGCTATACAAGTACCATGTTCATCCCCTTCCTGGAGTAAACACGGGTATCATGACCTTGGAGTTAAGAGCTTTCCATGGCAAAGAGGATGCCACAAAGAAGGTCATCTTATGGATCTTTATCCCTGGCCCTTTGATCCTTTTGGGTTGTATATGCAGTGTTACCTTCCGAGGCTCTATCAAGAGTAGACCGTCCCAAAGGTAACAAGGATTCAACCCATATTGCTTTTGAAGTAGATTTGGAAGCCTTCTGGCAACCAGTGCAATCCATGTAGATATGGTTGTGTGTATATATCAATATCAAAATGTATGTATGTATGTATGTATGTATGTATGTATGTATGTATGTATCCATCCATCCATCCATCCATCCATCCATCCATCCATCCATCCATCCATCCATCCATCCATCCATCCATCTATCTATCTATCTATCTATCTATCTATCTATCTATCTATCATCTATCTATCTATCTCTAATATCCATTTCTATCATCTCTATAATTTTCATCTCTATCATCTCCATTGCCTCTATCCCTATCCTCTCTATCCCTATCCCTAGCTCTATCTCTAGCTCAGTATTTTTCAACCTTTTTTGTGCAAAGGCACACTTTTTTCATGAAAAAAATCACGAGGCACACCACCATTAGAAAATGTTAAAATTTTTAACTCTGTGCCTATATTGACTATATATAAACTGTTTTTCCCACGGCACACCTTACACTATGTCACGGCACACTAGTGTGCCACGGCACAGTGGTTGAAAAACACTGCTCTAGCTCATCTTTATTTCTATCATCTCTATGCCCATCTCCAACTCCATCTCTATAATCTCTATCTATATCACTAATCTCTACCTCT
Organism: Thamnophis sirtalis; assembly: GCF_051295495.1. Taxonomy (NCBI): domain Eukaryota; kingdom Metazoa; phylum Chordata; class Lepidosauria; order Squamata; family Natricidae; genus Thamnophis; species Thamnophis sirtalis. Next base: position 110,801,898 of record NW_028261382.1, on the reverse strand, counting down.
ATCACTAATGTCCATATCCTCCCTCCCCTGTTCCTCTCCCACTCTCTCTCTGTCATTTCTTTCTCTCTCTCTCCATCCATCTATCTATCTATCTATCTATCTATCTATCTATCTATCTATTTATCATCTGTCTGTCTATCTATCTATCTATCTATCTATCTATCTATCTATCTATCTATCTATCTATCTATCTATCTATCTATCTACCTACCATCTATCTATCTACTATCTATCTTTCTATCTATCTATCTATCTATCATCTATCTATCTATCTATCATCTATCTATCTATCTATTTATCTACCTACTTACCTACCTACTTACCTACCTACCTCCATCTCTACCTCCATCTCCATCTCTATCATCTCTACGTACCTCTAATCCCCATCTCCCTCTCTTTCCCCCCCTCTCCCTCTCCTTTTTGAAAAGAAAAATGAGAGGAAAGAGGGAATGGATTTGAAGGATGAAGAACAACTATGAAGACAATGGTCAGATAAGAGAGGATTGAGCCCAGGTGAAGAAAGTAATATGACTAAACATCTCAGACAAGCCCCTCCTTGGTTCATATAATGAGAAATAGAGGGAGGGGCATATTAAGATTGACAAGGCTGTATTACTATAGATCATGGGTGTCAAATATTGTGACGTTTTTTGCCTTTGAGTAGCCGGGGTGGGCGTGGCCTGCACATTATGCATCCGACCCATGGGTCGTCAGTTTAATACCCCTGCTATAGATGTTGCAATAAAAGTAGTCCAGATTTATAAGGCACATCTTTCTTAGTCTAATCCCACCTTGAATGACTGACTGAAAGAAATATAATAAGGAAGAAAAGGGCTTGATTGTTTGGGCATTAATTTTGTACTTGGTGATTAGTTAGAACACCCCTAGATTGAGTCTGGGATGCACTATAACAATAACAGCAGCAAGAACTATTTTGGGGCCAGTCACCAGAGGACATAGAGGAAAGGTGTGTCATTTCAGTCTTCTGGAAAGGTTATGTTAGGTATGTTCTCATTGCAGAGAAAACAGCTGGCATCATGAATAGGACTCATTAGCAATTCATTGCATTTGTTTTCCTTGGCTCCTGACGCACCTTTGATCTTCTGTCTTGCTGACTCATTGATGTGACGTCTTTTCTGATAATTCTTGGGATCATAACAACCTTTTTTTTCCATATTGGTCTTTCCCCACCAACACAAATACAATATTTTTTTTTGTTAGGAAGAAAACTGGCCCTAGTGTTGTTAGAAGATCCAAGAGAATATAATCAAATAATTCATCAAAAGAATGCATATAGATTTCACCAATGAATAATGATGAGAAGCAAATACATTTTGCGTCAGCTACTATCTACGTAGGGCAATTCACCCTGATTCCTTTGTACTGAAAATGCACAATATTTTTGCTTCTCTAATTTCATTTTTCATATTGTAGTTTATTATTTTTTATTTGTATCCCTCCTTTGTTACTGTGTTTCTCTGAAAACATGACCCACCCCAATAATAAACCCAAACCTAATTTTTTGGGGGTGGGCCTAATATTACCCCTACCCTGAAAATAAGCCCGGGGGGATGAGTGTGGCCAGCATGAGTGGCGGCGCAGGGGGGGGGGAATGAGCAAACGGTGCAAAAAGAGAAACAGGCGAAAATGACGAAAACGGCCATAAAGATCATAAAGACCAAACACGCCAAAAGGGGCCAAAATCAAAAAGGCCAAAAAGGAAAGGCAAGGCAAGGTAAAAAAGGCGTGAACAAGTACATATCAAATGATAACCCAGCCCCCTCCCTCCAATGACCAGTGTCAAATCTGCAACTCCCTTAGGTGTCATATGGATTGCATCTCCATAAGGCATCATCATGTTGGCGAGGCAAGGGGAGGCATGGCGAAAAAGATGAGGTGAGGCAAGGCAAGGCAAGGACAAAAAAATGAGGCGAGGCAAGGCGAGGCAAGGCGAGGCAAGGCGAGGCAAGGCGAGGCAAGGCGAGGCAAGGCGAGGCAAGGCGAGGCAAGGCGAGGCAAGGCAAGGCGAGGCAAGGCGAGGCAAGGCGAGGCAAGGCGAGGCAAGGCGAGGCAAGGCGAGGCAAGGCGAGGCAAGGTGAAAAAGATGAGGCGAGGCAAGGCGAGGCAAGGCGAGGCGAGGCGAGGCAAGGCAAGGCAAGGCAAGGCGAGGCAAGGCGAAAAAGATGAGGCGAGGCAAGGCGAGGCAAGGCGAGGCAAGGCGAGGCAAGGCGAGGCAAGGACAAAAAAATGAGGCGAGGCAAGGCGAGGCAAGGCGAGGCAAGGCGAGGCAAGGCGAGGCAAGGCGAGGCAAGGCGAGGCAAGGCGAGGCAAGGCGAGGCAAGGCGAGGCAAGGCGAGGCAAAGTGAGGCAAGGCGAGGCAAGGCGAGGCAAGGCGAGGCGAGGCGAGGCGAGGCGAGGCGAGGCAAGGCGAGGCAAAGCGAGGCAAGGCGAGGCAAGGCGAGGCAAGGCGAGGCAAGGCGAGGCAAGGACAAAAAAATGAGGCGAGGCAAGGAGAGGCAAGGAGAGGCAAAGCGAGGCAAGGCGAGGCAAGGCGAGGCAAGGCGAGGCAAGGCAAAAAAGATGAGGTGAGGCAAGGCGAGGCAAGGCGAGGCAAGGCGAGGCGAGGCGAGGCAAGGCAAGGCGAGGCGAGGCGAGGCGAGGCGAGGCAAGGCGAGGCAAGGCGAGGCAAGGCGAGGCAAGGCGAGGCAAGGCGAGGCAAGGCGAGGCAAGGCGAGGCAAGGCGAGGAAGGCGAGGCAAGGCGAGGCAAGGCGAAGCGAGGCGAGGAAGGTGAGGAAGGCGAGGCAAGGCAAGGCAAGGCGAGGAAGGCAAGGCGAGGCAAGGCGAAAAAGATGAGGCGAGGCGAGGCGAGGCAAGGCGAGGCGAGGCAAGGCAAGGCAAGGCGAGGCAAGGCGAAAAAGATGAGGAGAGGCAAGGCGAGGCAAGGCGATGGTCAGCTTTGATGGTCTCCAGCCACCGTGTTCTTTGGCGGCCTAGTTTTCTTTTAGCTCTTCCAAATAGAATTGCTTTCTCATGGAGACACTGTCCTTCAGTAGTTCTTCTCTAGGCTGCATAAACAGAGGGATAGAATCAAAATCATGTGAAGTATTATTACCACTTTATAATTCCTGGGTAAGGCCCACTTGGAATACTGCATTCAGTTTTGGTCACCACGATATAAAAATGATGTAGAGACTCTAGAAAGAGTGCAGAGAAGAGCAACAAAGACGATTAGGGGACTGGAGGCTAAAACATATGAACAACGGTTGCAGGAAATTGGTATGTCTGGTTTAATGAAAAGAAGGACTAGGGGAGACATGATAGCAGTGTTCCAATATCTCAGGGGTTGCCCCAAAGAAGAGGGAGCCGAACTATTCTCCAAAGCACCTGAGAACAGGACAAGAAGCGATAGATGGAAGCCAATCAAGGAGAGAAGCAACTTAGAACTAAGGAGAAATTTCCTTACAGTGAGAACAATTAATCAGTGGAACAACTTGCCTCCAAAAGTTGTGAATGCCCCAACTGGGAGTTTTTAAGAAGCAATTTATCTGAAGTGGTGTACGATTTCCTGCCTAAGCAAGAGGTTGGACTAGAAGATCTCCAAGGTTCCTTCCAACTCGGTTCTGTTGTTCTCCTTCCAGGATGACCAATTCCAGTTGATGTGGAGTTTAGAGAAAGAGATTATCAATTTCTTTCTCTATTTTTCCTGCTGTTCAACATTTTCTTGAAATCTTTGGGAAAGAGAAGAGCCAAAACTGACAATGGCATATAGATTAACAATAATTTTAAAAAAGCTCTCTAGAGGTTTAAGAGCTTCTCCAAGAAAGATGTCATTCCAAAGGGCTAGAGCAGCCACTGAGGAGGTTCCCAATTTTTCTTTTAGAATGCTAGACATCATAAAAAAAAAGAATTGACTTCTCTTTCAAACAACAGGGACATGGTGGCTCAGAGTCTAAGACGCTGAGCTTGTCAATCTGAAAGGTCAGCAGTTCAGTGGTTCGAATCCCTAGCGCTGCATAACGGAGTGAGCTCCCGTTACCTGTCCCAGCTTCTGCCAACCTAGCAGTTCGAAAGCACGTAAAAATGCAAGTAGAAAAAATAGGAACCACTTTTGGTGGGAAGGTAACAGCGTTCCTTCGGCGCTTAATCATGCCGGCCACATGACCATGGAGACGTCTTCAGACAGTGCTGGCTCTTCGGCTTTGAAACGGAGATGAGCACCACCCCCTAGAGTCAGGAACAACTAGCACATATGTGCGAGGGGAACCTTTACCTTATCCTTACATCAGCTAAGTATTGCTTCGTAAAATAGTATCCAGATAATTTCCTTAGGGCAACAGATTTTTGGGACAGATCTGAGGAATTTGCTTTTTGGAAAGATCCTCGTGGAGATTTTTCGGATGCCCCAATTTTTTTTAAAAAAGCTGATAAACATTTATTGACCAGATTTATTGAAATGTAAACATTTATGCTGCTTCTATCGATCTGCTGTTTTTAGCAGTTTTTGGATATTAATAAGTTTAGATGTTTTTACTGTAAACTGCTCTAATAATGTTCTGGAAGGGTGGGAGGGGGGGTCACATCATTTTTAAAGGATACTCGTAAAAGAGATTGCTGCTTTTATCAAATGCAGCATAATGCTTTTTATTTGGGATCAATGAAAAGTAAAAAATGCTTAACAGCTGTACTTTTAAACATTCTAGTATCTATTAGCCACAGGTGCTGTTTTTAATAGAAAGGTGGGATATAAATATAGTGAGTAAAGTGAGATTGCAATTAGGCTGTTCATAATCATCTTTTATCTAAAAATTAAGGGGGAAATGGTAATCAAAGCATGTGTCTTTGCATGCATAAATAATATGAACTTCATTCAGATAATACAACCACCCTTCCTTCCTTTTCTTTCTTCCTTCCTTCTCTCTTTCTCTTCTTTCTCTCCTTTCTCTTTCTCTTTCACATTTTCTCTCCACTCTTTTTCTTTCTTTTCTCTCTCTCCTCTTTTTCTCACTTTTTTCCCATCACTTACCTACCTACCAGTGGTGGGTTTCAAAAATTGTTGGAACCTACTCTGTGGGTGTGGCTTTCTTTGTGGGAGTGGCTTGCCACCCATGTGACCAGATGGGAGTGGCCTGATGCCCATGTGACTGGATGGGAGTGGCTTGTTGCCCATGTGACTGGATATGAAATTATGAATTAGTACTTAGGTCGGTCCAAGTAGCTATTCAGAAGTTAGTGGTTAGAAGCAATCGTAAAGCAAGATATGGAATTAAAACCAGAAATATTTTGTTGGCTATTTGAAAGGGAGTATAATATATATTTAATTTTACACATGTTAGCAGCTGCTGGAATTGTGTTTGCACAACAGTGAAAAAACAGAGATATGTAAATGAATAAATATTACAATGTGCAGGAATAAATAAATTGACAATTAAAATCAAGAAGGCTTTGAATACTTTTTCATGTGGGATTGGTTTTAGCAATTGCTAACTAATGGAAACAGAAATTAAAAATCCAAAAGTATGAAAGAAAACACCAATTATGTAAGGAAAGGTCCCTAAAATGTATAAGGAAATATTACTAAAGCATTATTAATGCATAGATAACTGTGGGACATTACACACAGTGGTGGGTTTCAAAAATTTTTGGAACCTCTTCTGTAGGTGTGGCCTGCTTTCCGGGTCCACTGGTGGAACCTCTTCTAACTGGTTCGGTAGATTTGACAAACCGGTTCTACTGAATAGGTGCAAACTGGTAGGAACCCACCTCTGCTACCTACCTTCCTTCCTTCCTTTTTCTTCCTATTTCCTTGCTTTATTTCCTTCCTCCCTCACTCCCTTTCTCCCTCTCTCCCTCTCTCCTTTTTCTCTTTCTCTTTTCTCTCTCTCTTTCTCTTCCTCTTCTGTCTCTTCCCTCTCTTTCTCTCTTTCCTCCCTCCCTCCCTCCCTCCCTCTCTCCTTCCTTCCTTCCTTCCTTCCTTCCTTCCTTCCTTCCTTCCTTTCCTTCCTCTTGTCTCATTTCAGTCTGTTTCTCCAAACAGAGGGTAGAACAAGAAGCAATGGGTAGAAACTAATCAAGGAGAAAAATAACCTAGAACTGAGAAATTTCATGACAATTAAAACAATTAATCAGTGGGACCGCTTGCCTCCGGAAGTGGTGAATGCTCCAACACTGGAAGTTTTAAGAAGAGATTGGATAACCATTTGTCTGAAGTGATGTAGGGTTTCCTGCCTAAGCAGGGGGTTGGACTAGAAGACCTCCAAGGTTTCGTCCAACTCTGTTATTTTATTTCTATTCCTATATTTTTTTTAGCATTCTTGCCAAACCTTTCCAGCCGACAAGCTGGCATTTTCACTGCATTTATGAAAAGACACCAGTTATTCCCTCTGGGGGCCCAGCTGTAGAGTCACAGCATTGATTAATCAGGAAAGGTTACTTTAAAGGGAAACTATCAACATCATCAGCATCCTCTTTGCTGCTTGTCAAATGGAAAACATCTGATATTTACTCTGTAGAACCCTCAGGGTACCAACTCATTTTTTCCCCTTTCAGTCTTCTGAACTTGTTAGCACTGGCCTTCTGCTGGAGATGATGGGCAGCCAAGATGGATGATACTTTCACGGCTCAGACCTATTTTATGAAGGATTTAGTTCTCTCCCACCCACCCCCCAAATTTCTTTTGTTTCACTAAATAACTCCAAGTGATGGCCAAGGTTCCCAACTCTTTCCCTGGCTTCATCCCTTCAGCGTTGTTGGAAGAAATATCCGTCTGGTTCAGTTCCAGTCTGGGAGAAAGGCACCGGAGACAAAATGGAGGCTGGAAGCCAATTGGAAAGATGGTTTAATGATGAAGCAGAACCACATGGGACCAGTTGAGGGGGGGGTGTTAATACCTTCTTAGGGCTTTGCATTTGAGCTTCCTGTTCCTGTGCAAGAACATGTATTCTATTGGCTGTTGTCAGACTCCCATGGGGACATGTAAGGGTTGTGTAGGGTCATAGCTGGCTCTATAGATTGTGTGAGCTAAGTTTGGTTGAAGTTTCTGAGGGTGATGCAATGTCCTTAGGAGATTATGCAATGCAGTGAGCCGAGGTGGCGCAGGGGTTAGGGTGCAGTACTGCAGGCCACTTCAGCTGACTGTTATCTGCAGTTCAGCGGTTCTAATCTCACCGGCTCAAGGTTGACTCAGCCTTCCATCCTTCCGAGGTGGGTGAAATGAGGACCCAGACTGTGGGGGCGATATGCTGACTCTGTAAACCGCTTAGAGAGGGCTGAAAGCCCTATGAAGCGGTATATAAGTCTAACTGCTATTGCAGTGATCTCTCTGTTTTAGTGGATTAATCCTATCATGTCCTGAAGGGTCATGTCTTAATCCCTTCACCCTTGAGCTGAAGATCTCTTGTTTTGTAGATAGGCTGGCCCAGTTTTTCTTAATGTGCACCAAATATCTGCTTGGGGCAGGGAGCTGGGTGTTAGTGGTATCTCCTTTGGGATACAGAAAGTAGTGCAGCGGAATGTACAGCTAGAAAGAAAGAATGTTGCTAGTAGAAACACACGAATAGAGTTTCAGACACTGCTAGTAAAAACAAGTAGATTTACTACTGATAATTGCTTCACAAGCAGTGATAGTAGATAGTAGATATTAGTCCAAACACAATTCAAGGAACAAACAATAGCTTACAGTCGCAGTTCACATTCCAGTCATCAAGCATAGGACAAGCAGAGAGAGAGTGAGCTCTCTTGACTCCTTCTTATTGTAAAGTTAATTACAGTTGTTAAGTACACCCACTCATTTAAAGCAACAACGACCATTTGTTGTTGTATATAGATATATATTGCCTACCCAACACTAGGAGTATACTTCCAACACTGGGGCTCTGAGTTTCTGTCTCCCTTAAGATTTTTTTTTTAAAATTTCTCTTTGAGGGGAAATATTTTATCCCGCCTTTTTAAAATATTCCTCAAAATATTTCATTTTTCTAGGGAGGGGTGGCTGGCTCCCCACAGCATCCATACAAGGAAAATTGATTTGATTCAATGGGATAGGCTTCGTGTATACTTCACGCGGCATAGAGATTAAGGACCAAATGCACAGTAACAATTAGAGGTGGTATTCAGCCAGTTCGGGCCGGTTCAGACCGGTTCGCTTGAACCGGTAGTGGAAATCGCAGGTGGGCCCCGCCCGTCCACCCCAGATCTATGCCGTCCTATTTAGGCACGTTTTCAAGCCGTGCACATGCATGCAAGCCATGTGTGTGATCAAAGCGTATGCACAGATGGCCAAGCGCATGTCTGGATGGTGCGTCTGCAAGCGAAGCATGCGTGGATGGGCCACGTGCTCACATTTGCAAACTGGTAGGGAAAGTAAGTGAACACCACCCCGGTAACAATACAACAGAGTTGGAAGGGACCTTGGGGGTCTTCTAATCCAACCTCCTGCTCAAGCAGGAGCCTCTATGTATGCATTGTTTCAGAGACTAATGAGTTGCAAATCAGTTGCAAGACCAAATCTTGTTAAGTCATCAGTTAGCATCTCTGTTTTAGGTATCACATCCAGTCACATCTAATGAATCATTGTGGGATCTTTTACAGGGCAACAACAACCAAGAGCCCAACTTGGTTATACAGGGTAGGATGCAGTGGCTATTCAGGACAGCAACCGCCTTGGGTTTGGAGAAGGGTACCAGGCATTGCAGCAAACCAGGTGTACTGAAGTCTGCTTCTTGAATGGAATGGAGCTCTGGAGAACATCAGCTTAGAATATAATAATAGAGTTGGAAGAGGCCTTGGAGGTCTTCTAGTCCAACCCCCTGCTTAGGTAGGAAACCCTACACCACTTCAGCTAAATGGTTATCCAACATCTTCTGATGAGTGGGGTTTATTTTCTTTCTTTCTTTCTTTCTTTCTTTCTTTCTTTCTTTCTTTCTTTCTTTCTTTCTTTCTTTCTTTCTTTCTTTCTTTCTTTCAAATAGAATGAACAGAAGGGAATAATACAAGACAATACAATAGAAGAGTTGGAAGGGACCTTGGAGGTCTTCTAGTCCAACCCACTGCCTAGGCAGGAAACCCTATACTGTTCCAGACAAATGGTTATCCAACATCTTCTTAAAAACTCCCAGTGTTGGAGCATTCACAACTTCTGGAGGCAATTTGTTCCACTGATTAATTGTTCTAACTGTCAGGAAATTTCTCCTCAGTTCTAAGTTGCTTCTCTCCTTGATTGGCTTCCATCTCTCGCTTTTTGTCTTGGGTTTTGGCAGTTTTGAAATCAGGCTAAAGTTGATGATCTTGAAATTCAGGAAAATATGGAAATCAATATGACCCTATCGGTTCTTCTTTGAACTAGAAGACAAGAAAGAAGAGAAAAGTTAAAAGAAAAAAAAACATTTAGTTAGTTCCTCCCCTCCAGAATATCTCCTTCCCTGACCAACCTCCGACCAATAATAATCCAGAAAAAAATAGATTTGCAGAATATCTATCTAATCTATCAAAACTATCTAACTACTTAGGCTACCTAGTCTGTCTGTCTGTCTGTCTCCGTCTGTCCATCCATCCATCCATCCCTATCTATCTATCTATCTATCTATCTATCTATCTATCTATCTATCTATCTATCTATCTATCTATCATCTATCTATCTATCTATCTATCTATCTCTATCTACGGTATCTATCGGATCTATCTTCTCTATCTTATATCAACTTGCAGTGAAGCTTGATTTAATGAACTAATGCACACAGAGAGAAATTGAACATAAGAATAGTACTTAGTAAACATAGATTTATTGATTACATTATTATAAACCAATCCTTATTTGTAGATGAAGAGACAGTTTCTAGTATTCACATAAATTGCTAAGCCCAAAGCAAAGAATATATACTGTGGCTTAAAGGGATGTGTGAACCTAATTCACCAACTGAATCAGACATGGCATGCTAAACAAACAATATTTAATTGGTTTCAGGTCCGGGAGTTGCATAAATGTAGCCATGAGATCCATAAATCATGGTTTTGTAGCCTAGCACTTCATATCAACCTAGCCAAACATAGTTCACTCCAGTGGTGGGATTCAATTTTTTTTTTATTATCTGTCCTATGGGTGTGGATTAGTGGACATGGCATGGATTTGTGGGCATGGCTTGGTGGGCGTGACTTGGTGGGTGTGGCTTGGCGGGCTTGGCAGGGGAAGGATATTGCAAAATCCTCAATCCCTCCCCACTCCTGGGAGAAGATTACTGCAAAAACCCCATTCCTTCCCAACCCCACTAACCTGCTTTCCAGTTCTGTTCTCTGGTTCAGAGCAACAAAAGAAGATCAGCTGGGAGGCTGGCAGGCAGGGGGGGCGGGGCCAGCCTATTTGCCGGTTCTCCAAACTACTCAAAATTTCTGCTACAGGTTCTCCAGGACCTGTCAGAACTGGCTGAATACCACCTCTGACTAATACACAGAGAGACATTGGAGATAAGAAGAGTACTTAGGAAACATAGATTTATTGCTTACATTATTATAAACCAATCCTTATTGGTTTCTGTTCTATTAGACAGTTTCTAGTATTCACATACAATGCTAAGCCCAAACCAAAGAATATATACTGTGGATTAAAGTGATGTGTGAACTTAATTAACCAGTTGAATTGGACATGGCATGCTAAACAAACAATATTCCATTGGTTTCAGGTCCAGGGGCTGCAGAAATGTAGCCATGAGGTCCATAAACCATGGTTTTGTAGCCTAGCACTTTGTATTCACTTAGCCAAACAAAGTTCACTCCATATAACGCAGTTAAGAAAACCAGCTGTAACATCCAAACACCTTTTAAATGTGATGCGGACTTGGTTGAAACATGTGGGCCTGTCCTTCAGCGGGAAAAACTCTGAACTATGCCAGGAGATTTATGTCTTTATTTTGAAAGGTCAGGTATCTGTTCAAAAAGCCAAAGTAGCGCTGAAAAGATGCTAGCTAGAAGACAAGAGAGGAAGAAACGACAGGTTTAATGCTGTGCATTATGGAATCACTGCTCCCTGCTGGATTTCAAATTGCAGCTGAGCTGTTTGAGCCTTAATAGCGGCAATATTTTATTTCAGAGGCGCAAGTGGGTTTTTTTTTTTTAATTTATTTTTTGCCTGCAGAATGAAAAGCATATTCATCTGTGCTATGGCCTTTGGGAGGTTAAAACCTCGCCTGTGGGGTTGTATGGGGAGAATGCTTTGTTTGGGGGTTTAGGGATTGCAGTAACAAGATGATGCCATTCATTTTTTCTATCGGATACATAACAAGTTAAAAAAAATCATTGATGGGGTTCTAAGCAGAGTAATAGCACACAGCTAGGAAGGAAATGTTCTGTATGCAAGTATGTTTCTTATATAATAAAATGACAGGCTCTAATAAATAATCAAGGGACGCAGTGGCTCAGAGGCTAAGACGCTGACCTTGTCAATCAGAAAGGTCAGCAGTTCGGTGGTTCGAATCCCTAGAGCCGTGCAACAGAGTGAGCTCCCGTTACTTGTCCCAGCTTCTGCCAACCTAGCAGTTTAAAAGCACGTCAAAATGCAAGTAGAAAAATAGGAACCACGTTTTGTGGGAAGGTAATAGCGTTCTGTGCACCTTTGGTGTTTAGTCATGCCGGCCACATGACCATGGAGACCAGTGGTAGGATTTAATTTTTTTTTATTACTGGTTCTGTGGGCGTGGCTTGGTGGGCATGGCAGGGGAAGGATTCTGTAAAATCTCCATTCCCTCCCCACTCCAGAGGAAGTTTACTGCAAAATCCCCATTTCCTCCTGATCAGCTGGGACTCGGGAGGCAGAGAATATATGGGGGCGAGGCCAGCCAGAGGTGGTATTTACCGGTTCTCTGAACTACTCAAAATATCTGCTACCGGTTCTCCAGAACTGGTCAGAGCTTGCTGAATACCACCTGTGACGGAGACATCTTCAGACAGCACTGGCTCTTTGGCTTTGAAACAGAGATGAGCACCGCCCTCTAGAGTCAGGAACGACTAGCACATATGTGTGAGGGGAACCTTTACCTTAATAAATAATCAATTATTGGTACCTAAAATAACCATCCATTATTGGCTTTGCAATGTCCAAGCTATTCCTTGTAGTTAATGCTAAAGTAATAATTGTCATTGGTCCCAGCAGGAATGGTCTGTAATAAGAGATTGGGAAGATAGATAGGTTGTAGGTTAGAATCACAGCCACTTCATCACTCAGATATAAACTCCAGATCACTGATGGATAAGCTTAAGAAAAGTAGCCAGCCTCAAGGCTCATCCTGGTGGACCTTATTCCTTGCTTTCTGGTTTAAGAATAGACAAAGGTGCTTTTTTCAGGAGGCAATTGGATTTTCTTGTTTTTTCATTCGAAGACATTTCGCTTCTCATTCAAGAAGCTTCTTCAGCTCTGACTGGATGGTAGGGAATAGAAGGATTTATATTCCTTGCAGACAGCTGGACATTTGCATCCCTTTAGAGGGCCCTTGAAGCACTTGGAGGTTTATCTGTGTCCTCAGGATCACCTGAGTGGTGCCCCTAGTTCCTGTAGTCTGCCATTTTTCCTCAGGGAATCCATTCCTACTCCCACATCATTCCAAGGGTCTTCATCCCAAATTGTATAGCTAAAAGTCTGAGAAGATTCTCAGTCATCCAGGTCATGGTTGTCCCAAAGGTGCTTTTTCAGGAGGCAACTGGACTTTCTGGTTTTTTCTTTGAAGATGTTTTGCTTCTCATCCAAGAAGCTTCTTCAGGATAGTGGGGAATCCTCAGAGGCGTTCTTTCTACTGGAACATGTGCTTTGGGCTATACTATGAATTGTATTTATGTGGTGGCTTCCTATTGGTTGATTGGTGTATTGATGGCCAGCAATTAGCTATCCTCAGCTCCTAAAGACCTAATAAGCTGGTGGCCAATCAGACCTCCTGTTGTCTGACAAGGGGCTGCTTCCCAAACTTCAATCATTTCCCTGGCTGCTTTTGAACCTGCTCGGCCAACAATCTTAGTAGCTGTGAAATTGAATGTATGTCCTTGTTCATCGCAATGTGAGGCTACCAATGAGTTCAAGTCTCTGTGTCTGACTGCTCACTTGTGTTCTTGAAATCTGGTGGTTAGGCTTCCTCCCCGTCTGTCCTACATAATTACAGGGGCAATCCGTGTATCTTTAGCTCAAGGTTGAAGGTGAAGTTCTCTGGGTTTTGTTGTTTCATTACCCAACTAGGTAACATCATCACTAGCGGTGATGAAAACATCTGGAAGCAAGCCACCAAGCTTAGAGAAGACCAAGAACTTCCTCCTTTGAAGTTCAGTGGCTGCCAAAAAGGAAATCCAGGAATGAACGCACACACACAAACACACACACATGGCTAAAGCTGTGTCATCAGATGTGTTATATGTCCTTTGTGTTTTCCTCCATTTAGCTAAAAATGTGTCGACTACAGCACCCAAGATTCCCTGCATCAGCATTTTCTTTATTTCATAATGTTTCCAAAAGGATTTGAATTTTTTTTTTCAAAAAAAAAAAAAATCCATTGAAGGTCATTTTTGCATATATTTTCTCTAGCTGAAAATATGTGCCCTTCGGGTATGACCGAGATCTGTTCAGTTTAGAAAACCCCATCATCTATATTCATATTATCTGATTTAAGGCTTTCTTAATTTTTTTTAAGGTTGTATGGTGTTCTTAAACACTAGAATGAAGGGATAGATGAGAAATCTTTCCCCCGTTGGTTAGCTTAATCCTGCAAGAAAGATTAAGCAGCGTGACCTAGTGGTTACTGTGCTGGATTGGGACTAGGAATATTTGGGATTATATAGTATTCCTAGTCAGTCACGGATTTCCTTGGCCAAAAATGTTCTCTTTGCTTAGCCAACCTCATGACTTCATTGTGGAAACACATTGTGGAGAGATGGAGAAAGAAACTACGATTTCCTGAAATAAGGATAAATAACCTTTCCACGGCCTCAAATAAAAAAAGATTGAGATCAGAGGTAGGTGGCAAGCATGGCAATAAGATAAGTGATTGGAGCTCTATCTGATCTGTCTGAGACAGAAACCTCTATCTGTAGTTGATGCTTCAGAGGAATTATGGGCAGTATCATACCCTTTTCAAGTTCACTTCAGTAGACATCAAATTCAAATATGAGAAACCATGATATTAATTTACCTGGAGAATTCATTTAGAGTAGCAGGAGAAGAAAGAAGGAAGGAGCAGTGGTGGGATTCTTTTTTTTTTTACTGTGGGCGTGGGTTGGTGGGCATGGGTTGGTGTGCGTGGCTTGGTGTGCATGGCTTGGTAAGGATGGCTTTGTGGACATGGCTTTGTGGGTGTGGCTTGTTGGTTGTGGCAGGGGAACGATACTGCAAAATCCTGTTCCCTCCCCATTCCTGGGGAAGGTTACTGCAAAAATCCCCATTCCCTCCCCACCCCACCAACCTACTTTCTAGCTCTGTTCTCCTGTGCAGGGCAACAAAAGAAGCCCCAGCCGATCAGCTGGGACTCGGGAGGCAGTGAATAGATTGGGGGCAAGGCCAGCCAGTGGTGGTATTTGCTGGTTCTCCAAACTACTCAAAATTTCTGCTACCGGTTCGCCAGAACCAGTCAGAACCGGCTGAATGACAATTCAGCTCTGAGGAGGAGGATAGGACAAATTCTGGTTCTGAAGTGTAACGGGTGGCCTTAAATTACTCATCACTGCCTGGTTGTGGATGAATATATATATATATAGAGAGAGAAGATATGATAGATTTTTTTCTCCGGTGTCATCTTTGTGACCCCTCTCCTCCTTAAGGGCAACAGTGCTGTTACCACATCCTTTTTGAGCCTCATTTCCACTTAACTCTACAGTTCCTTTGTTCCTTCCTTCAAGTCCCACTCAGTTTGTCCCTCCTTTTGCAACCTTTCCTTAATGATTTAATTCCACCATTTCTTCAATATTAGTGTGTAAGTCTTGTCCCGCAATAAATCGTGGCAAGTTGGCTGTGGTGAGTTGGTTGCAGCAAGTTGGCCATGGTGAGTTGGCTGCAGTGAGTTGTCCTAGACCCCAACTGAGACTCCAGTTGAATCTACGTTTTGCTTTAAGCAGAGTTTACAAAACAATGGAAAGAAATATCAATCAAGCTTGTTACGGAAGACAATTAAGTTATTGCATGTATACGATAGGCAGAGTAACAGCTGTTTCATTCCCTTGCTTTCACCTAAGAAGCCAGAGGCTCGGATAATCATATGTAATATATGGAGGACTGCCTGCAGCACAGCAGTTTAGATCCATCTAACAAATATCTCAGGTTTCTCTTCTTTTGTGTGTTTTGTCTCCCACAGGTAGATACAATTGTACCCCAGGAGAATAGAAAAAAAATGAATAACTCCTTGAAAAATTCCCCCTTATCTGAAATTCAGAGCATGGTATTCCTTTATTCACTGTCTTTTCAGATTTCAGCCAGTTGTAGCTAGTGTTTCATCCAGCTTTCATTTAAAATGACTCATGTTAGGGTGTTTTAATTGTCTTCTGCAACAAGGCATTTCTCAGCCGTAACAAGCATTGGCTGTATTGTTCAGACTTCATGAAGTTGCTGTATTGCTTAAATTGTTGATTGCCGGAAAAAGTGTCATTTGCTTGGTTCGTCTTCACTTCCCAACAGCTTTCAAAACCATCAAGCGAGCAGTTTTGGAGGTCTTCTCATGAGGAGGCAGCTGCTTCTGGAAATGGGAGCTATTAGATGGTGTCCCTCAGAGATTTATTCAGTCTTCTGAGACTGCTGGGGAAGACTGTTAGACTTCTAGCTGGATGCTATCAGTATGCTAGTGAGATCCAAATTTATTGGTCTGTGATATTTTATTCCTTTTTCTTTAGTTAGTTGAATACAATCAATAAGGACATGAGGATGGGGTTGACATCACACTGATAAAAATGGTGTTACAATGTTGCAATCCAAATCTTGCTTTCTTTTTGTACATGCCACTGAAGCGTGACCCGTCAAAACCGCGCTCGACTAAACCGTGCCCGATTAAACCGCATCGCTGACGTCATCAACAGGGCGACAACAGCGAGCGCGGAGAAAGAAGGGCGCTTTAAATAGCGCTTTGAAAGCAAGCTGATTCAATTTAAGGTAAGGGTTAGGTTTAGGGTTAGGTTTAGGTTTAGGGTTAGGGTTAGGTTAAGGGTTAGGGTTAGGTTTAGGGTTAGGTTTAGGGTTAGGTTTAGGGTTAGGTTTAGGGTTAGGTTAAGGGTTAGGTTAAGGGTTAGGGTTAGGTTTAGGGTTAGGTTAAGGGTTAGGGTTAGGGTTATGGTTAGGTTAAGGGTTAGGGTTAGGTTTAGGGTTAGGTTAAGGGTTAGGTTTAGGGTTAGGTTTAGGATTAGGTTTAGGGGGGTTAGGTTTAGGTTTAGAGGTTAATTTTAGGTTTAGGGTTTACAGCGTGCTTCTGTCTCCGCGCTGTTGTCGCTCTTTTGATGACATCAGTGACGCAGTTTAGTTGAGCGCGGTTTTGTGGTGGAACTCCACTGAAGATCACAAACCAAAATAAGAACCCAATAGAGTTGTCCCAAATCATATTCCTCAACTAGTGATAAACAAAAGCATAGCCAGGACACTTATATGGTGTGCATATTATTCTGAACCAAGGGCATCCAACCTTGGCAACTTTAAGACCTGTGGACTTCAGCCCCCAGAATTCTCTAGCCAGCATGGCTAACTGGGGAATTCTGAGAGCTGAAATCTACATGTCTTAAAATTGCCAAGGTTGGACGTCTCTGTTCTAAACCTTAGTAAGCTTTCTCGTATTTATATATTTTTTTAAAAAATGATATTGGTATATGTTAAGCTATACCTGATGTCTTTAAAACCAAGATGGCAGGTTTCCCACAGTATGCTCAAACCACATTTTAACTTAGTTCAATGTATCAACAAACCTCTACATCAGGAATATCAAACTCAAGGCTCGCAGACCGGATTCAGCCTGCAGGGTGTTTAAATCCAACCCACGGGACAGACCTGGAAATATGAAGGGACTGGCCCGCGGTGCCTCTGGTGGCTAAAATGGGCTGTGTGCGGGGAGTGCCGCACCTCATTTTTATTCTCCATGGCCTCCTGCAGCACTCTGCTGGCCAAAATGGGCCCAAAACAGGCTGAAAAACAGGCCCAAAGCGGGCTGGAAAATAGGCCAAAAAACAAGCCAAAAATGCCCCCAAAATGGGCCATGCAGGCCATTTTTGGCTGGCAGAGTGCTGCAGGAGGTATCCATCTTGCCTCTTCCCCATGCACCCTCCCCCCCAGCCACCGGCCCACAGAGGAGGACTACAATTCTGACCCATCCCTCAAAGAAATCCTGTTTGACACCCCTGCTCTACATAGTCATGACTTCTATCAGGCATTATTTCTCTTCAATTTATCCAAAATGTTTTAAAATGTTTGGTTGCTTCCCTATCACCAATTCCATTCCCTGATCTCTTAAAACAATCTTAAACCAATCCACAATTGTTGTCATTCCCACCTGCTTTGTAACCTGGATATGGAAAGGAAGGAGCTAAGTTGCCAGGCTACCATGACTTTGTTGCATTGCACAGGAATTGTGTGTGTCAGAAGGGGACCAATAATGAAAGGTGAACTACGACATCATGATACAAACCTCACAACTTACGTCCTTGGGTCAGTTGTCAAGCTACAAGGGCGCGAAGCCGGGGGCTTGGATCGTGATGTTACTGGAGGCATTTCATCCTTTTCCCGCCTTTGGGGTTAACTGAAGACACTTGAAGAACTGAAGAGTTGAGTAAGGCAAGGCTACCTGTTAATGGGAGAAGATCCCAGCTTCAGAGCTCTAATGCAAATGAAACATCTGTCTCTCCTGCAATTGGGAAAAATATACCCATCAAAGCTGCACCAGAAATAAATCAGCTCAGCTGGGGAACACAGCTGCTCTCTTGAAATCCGATAGCTCCGAAGCCAATTTTGCAAGAGACCGCAGCGTGGATGTCTCCTCAACTGTGGCCATTACATTCGGCGGTATATCAAATTCCCCAGCTGAAAACTGAACTATATCAGAAACATCCTCCTGTGTAGATCATCCATCCCCGTCCCCCTTTCATGTTCGGTGCAAAAGAAGGAGGCCTATTTTCCTTTATTTTGCATTATTTTAAACGCCTCAGTTTTATATCTTGACTTTTCACCTTTCTCCCAGATGCAATTCTGGATGCTTAATTCATTCCGTGCCCCATTTTGCCTTTAAAAAAAATTTATTTTAATTGGAGGGGGAGGGGAAGGAGCAGTGGTGGGATTCAAATAATTTAACAAGTGTTCTCTGCCCTAATGACAAACTGGGTGGGTGTGGCCATTGTGGGTGTGGGAAGAGGGTGTGGCAGGCAGCACTAGGCCTCCTGTAGCTCCCTGGGAACAAAAAATGGGCCATGGGGGGGAATGTCCCTCCACGTTCTGCTTTGGGGCTAGTAGGCCTCCCTACAGCCTTCTAGGAGCCAACACGAGGCATGTGGGGTTTTGAAGATCGAGGGTTGGACAGAAGACGCGAGAGCCAGGACTTCCAAAACAGCAAGGTTTATTATACAACGGAACAGATGACAGCGATTCAAAGAGGCGAAATCCGCGCCAAGGTATTTATATGAGATTTGTATAGCGGGGAACCAATGGGAGGCCGGGTACCGTCCAGCAACTGCTGACGCAGTACCTCGGCCAATCAGAATGGATTGGCTGGCTAGCAACATGCTATACTGTGTCCTAGCCAATCAGGGCGCAGCATAGGCTGTTGCTGGCCTTTTAGGAGATTTATTGATACTTAACATGGGGACTCCTGGAAGGGAGAGGGAAGGAAGGGGCAGGGCCAGCCAGCAATTTAATGACCAGTTTACCAGAACCGTCCCAAACCGGTTGAATCCCACCACTGGAAAGGAGCCAATATTATGCAAAGCAAAATTCTGGCCTGTAACACCGAATTTATTCCCAGCAAAAAATGTCCTGGGATGGTTGAAAGCTGATTTTCTGGTCAGGAGACATTTTGTAACTGCCCATGTCCATCAGGGTAGCCATTTTGAGGGACTATCCATGGAATATTCTCAGAATTCCAAATCTGTTCCCGTCAAAACAAGGTTGCTTTGAGGTAGCAACTTAATGCAACTGGGTTAATCGACCTTAACCCAGAGTTGTGACAGGACCATTTTCTCCTGAAGGACGTGAAGATCTGCCAACTTGAATGAAGCCTATGAGCCTGGGTGTGGTTAGTGCCTTGAAGGCACTTCTCCTACCTTTAACTTATTCTATCTTGGCTTTTTTATTTGGCTCTCATGAGACTGAATTAGTGCATTTTTATGTGGTTTTGATGCCTTTATCTATAAACCATCCAGAGCAAATAGGACAAGTCGCTGCAGCTGACTCACTGTGGCCAACTTGTTGCGGGACAATTCAACATGGGATAATTCTAGAGGGACAAGTGAAGTGCAGAGGGCCTTATTTTGCTTTAAGTTTGAACCTTCTCAAGGCTAGGGTGAGCCAGAGTCCTTGAGGCTAAGGTGGGCTAGGGACTCCCAGCAGCCTGTCAGCCAATTGGCATTGAATTATCCATGCTCCTCCAGTGAGTTAGCTGCAGTGAGTTATCCTAGTCCCATCTAGAGTTATTCTGAGGGTGAGATGGGTATAATATAAATTGGATAAAAACCAGAATTAGGGAATAAATGAACTCCTTTCTTTCCTCATGAGGACATCTCTGGATTTGTTTTCAGACCACATTCTGTAGGAATCTTAAAAACCTCCAGCACCCACAACTTCTGGAGAGGAGATGTTCCACTGATTAACTTGTTCTCACCGTTTTCCTTAGTTTGAGGTTGGATCTCTTGTTAATGATAGCTTGTTAATGATAGTTTTGATCTGTTGCAGAATGAATGGACATAAGCCAAAGCTGTTCGGACCTATGCTTTCCCAGCAGCATGAAGCTGAGTCCTTTATGTCCTGATAAACCCCTTTTATTTAATTTGCAGTGAATTCCTCTCCAGCAAAGTCCCAGCTCACAGTCTTTCAAGAGAGTTCACAATTACCGGCCTTTATCAGGCCTGGAGAGTGGCCAGGCCGATGTCTTTCAGATGCTGCAATGCTTGGCAAGAATGCAGGAATGAACTAATTGTCTCCTGCAAACACCCCTCCCTTTCGCTCCTCTTTTATTCCCTATGGGAGGGGCCATTCACCATCCACCTGTGGCCTTACTCCCAAGTCGACCCTTGTTTCTTAGCTATTCCCTTCATCTGGCAATTCTGCGCACTGGGAACAGTCTCAAGCTGTCCGTCTGCCTCACTGATGTCTGACTCCAAAGGCAGCTGATAACTGTTAGATACTAGCTTCAGTTATAATGGTTTCCACCAAGGTCCTCTGTTCCGGTGGGACCAGAGGTTTAATTTCATTGGTCGAAGGGTCTGACAGCTCCCTATAAAAGGGCTGCTGTCAGATTCAACCTTCGCTGGATTGTTCTTACTTGTTGTGTTATAATAAAGAGCTGTTGTTACCGTTAGCCTGTGTGTGCCTGTCCGTTACCCGATCTAACAATAAGATGTCCTTGGCCCTATCTCTGCCTCTGACGCAGAGCCCTCGTCAGAGCCTTCCCCAGACTCCAAGACTGGCCCATGTTCCGCCCCAACCTGCCCACTATCTGGTGGCCCACAATAGGATGCCACAGGTTTATTCAGTAGGCTTTCAAAAATGGCACCTCCTCCGCCATATTCTTCTTTCCACATTGGCAACAACATGGTAGATTGAATTATCTGGCTAGACATCCTTATTTCCTTTCCTTTCACAAAAGCCCAGCTAAAGAGGCGATCAATAGATATCAGAAATCGTTCTGTTAGGATGCTGATGAGGGATGAGACACTCAGTAAACTGACCACTGCTTTCCCTGTCAGAATTCTTTTTTATAGTCTACAAGAGGTCTTTACGCTACGCAACTGAGGTGTCAAGAATTGTGACCTTCAAAATGAAAAGGCTGTTTCAGTAACTTTGAGGGGAATCTTGTCACTCCGTGAGGAAAAATAAAAACAACCGCAGAGAGATCATATCTTGTAGAAAATGAATGGTCTTTCAATCCATATGACAGGAGGAACCTTTCGTTCTCCTTCAGTGGCCCAAGAGAGATAAAAAAAAAATATCATGTTAAGATTTGATTACATTAAAAGTTTATATTTAAGTTTTCTTTCAAAGACAGCAACCAGGGCAAGACCTCAAAATGAAAGTATCAAATACAAGTGGAAGCAATGCGGTTTTTAAAAAAAATATATACAAAGTAAAAATAAAAAGGGGTTACTGGATTTTTCGGAATATAAGACAAACCTTTTTCCCTCAGAAAAGAGGCTGAAAATCTGGGTGCGTCTTATACCCTGAATACAGCATTTTTTGCCCCCCAAAACCCCGCCCCTTCACCAAAATGGCAGTGCCGAGACTGTAGAAGGCTTTCAGAGAGCTCCTGGGGGCTGGGGAAGGCAGAAATGAGTGAAAAACAGATTGTTTTTTACTCAGATTTCTCCCCCCCAGCCCCCATGAGTACTCTATAAGCCTCCTAAAGGCTACGCGTGCAATTTTTTGACAAAAATGGGCCCGTTTTTGCAAAAAACAGGACCCCCAGGTGCACTCTGCAAGCCCCCTAAAGGCTATTCATGCCTTTTGGGAAAATAAACAGGCCTGTTTAGGGAAGTTTCCAGAGTGCAAAAACTTTTTTTTTAATTTGCCTTTTCAAACCCTTGGTGCATCTTATACTCCGGTGCGTCTTATACTCTGAAAAATACGGTAATTTTAAAATTTGGGACAGGCGGAGAAAGCTGGGTTTCTATGAAATTGTAGGCCCAAACCTAACTCTGTTTAAAGCTTGGGTTTCATTGTTGGATTAAATTTCTGCACTTGACACAAAAGGGAAGCTTGTTAATATTGAAACAGTCTTTCAAAAGAAGATCATCAATATCTGGAGATATATGGAGTCAAATCAACATTAATATACAAAATCTTTTGTTCCTTACTGTTAAAAATTTCATTATTTGGGGAATGGAGTGGCTTGAGATGGTAGAAAGTGTTATGTATTGAATGCATATAGTTGTGTTAACTATGCTAAAGTGAAACTAACCTTTAGATCAGTGGTGGGATTCACATTTTTTTACTACCGGTTCTGTGGATGTGCCTTGGTGGGCGTGGCAGGGGAAGGATACTGCAAAATCCCCATTCCCTCCCCATCCCACTAACCTGCTTTCCAGCTCCGTCCTCCTGTTCAAGGCAACAAAAGAAAATCATCTGGGAGGCAGTGGGGGCCGTTCTCTGAAATACTCAAAATTTCCTCTACTGTTTCTTCAGAACCTGTCAGAACTGGCTAAATACCACCTCTTTAGATGACCCTAACTGTTAACTGTGCTAAAGTGAAACTAACCTTTAGATGACCCCAACTGTTTTGGAGGGAAATGTAGAACATTTATATTTGGGCGGGCTTTTTCTAGTTCTATGATTGGTTAAGGCCCTGTGGGCCTAAAGTATAAATCACAGGCATTTGCCTGAAGTTCCTCAGTTCCATTTTTGAGCCAATAAATGCTGTTGCAGCTATGCTGGTCTGGTTCTTGCCTACTGAAGCCCACTACACTATAAAAAAGAAAATGGCAGAAAGTTACATTTTTAAAATTGCCTTCAGTTCAAGCAGAAATAATTTATGTTTGTCCCAGATGGAACCATCAGCGAAATCTGCAACATGGCATCAGAGATTACATATTTGTTTGTTTGTTTGTTTGGTGTCTTTGAATCAGGGGTGGGTTCCTGCCAGTTCTAACCTCTTCTGTAGAAGAGGTTCCACAAATCCACAGTGCCATTTAGAACCGGTTCCAGCTCCCTCCCCCTGCCCGTCCACACATCATCAAGATGAAGAGCGAGAGGAGGAATTCTGGGAGTTGAAGTCCACAAGTCTTAAAGCTGTCAAATTTGAACACCTGTTTTTTTTTCTAAAGGGTTAGGGGTGCAAGGGTCTTGTAACTTGACAGCTTTAAGACTAGCGTGCTTCAAATGCCAGAGTTTCTAAGCCAATATTTTGGTTGCTAAGCAAGAGCGTTGTTAAGTGAGTTTCACCACATTTTACAAGTTGGCCACACCCACTCAGTCACATGGCTGGCAAGCCACTCCCATAAAGCAGGCCATACCTACAGAAGAGGTTCTAAACATTTTTGAAACGCACCACTGCTTTGAATCATTGCTGACTCCTGGGGATTGCTTGAACTAATCCCTACAATTTTCTTAACAATATTTCGGAAGTTGTTTTCTATTATTTCTTCCTAACGGCTGAGAGAAAGAACTGGCCCAAAATCACCCAGCTGGCTAAGCTGGGAGTAGAACTCACAGCCGTCTGGTTTCTGAGATGGTACCTTCACCACTACAATAACCTGGTTTTCCTAACACATATCTACAGTGTACAAAAGAGGCAGGGCTGTGATTTCATAGAATCAAAGGGCTGGAGGGGAACTTGGAGATCTTCTAGTTCAACCCCCTGCCCAAGCAGGAATCCTTATACCATCCTGCATGTATGTGTTCTCCAATCTTTTTCTTGAAAACCTCCAGTGATCTAGCACCTACAACTTCTAGAGCCAAGTGTTCCATTGATTAGTCATTCTCACCAGGTGTGGGTTCCGGCAGCACACTACTGCCGGTTCACTCAGGGATGCGCTGCACACTGCATGTGCTTGCGCGGTACAAAGAAATTGCTCTGCACATGCGCAGAAGAAAAAACAAGATGGTGGCACCTATGGCACTGCTGGGAGAACTGGTTTGGGGTCGTTGCAGGCCTGGGTTGCTGCCAGTTCCAATGGCCCAGGCCACCAAGCTGCTACCGGTTCAGCTGAACCAGTCTGAACCGGTAGGAACCCACTACTGATTTTCACTGACAGGAAATTCCTTCTTATTTCTAGGTTGCATGTCCCTCTGAGGAGCTTCCATCCATTTCTTTTTATCCTTATATATAAGAACCATGGTAGTGCAGTGGTTAGAATGCAATACTGCAGCTCGCCAAGCGAGTGGGCGTGCATGGGGCGAACCGGTGGTAACAAAATGTGAAACCCACCACTGACTAAGGCCCATTTCCCAGGATTCAATCACTTCCCTGGCTGTTTTTGTGCCTGCTCGTCCAACAATCTTAGTAGCCGCAAACTTAAATGTAGGGTATGTCCTTGTTCATTGCAGTGTGAGGCTACCAATGAGCTCGGTTTTGCTTTAGTTGTAAAACTCACACAGGTAATGCATCTCTCCCTATCTCATCCATCAAGTCATGCTAATTGCTGCTTTAGCAGAAGTACATATTTGTGTAACAAGCAAACAAACACCCCATGGTGATTTTCTTTGAACTCCATTTGAAACTTCACATTTTTAGCTCACTGACTATCTATTTCTTTTGGGACAATAATCACCATTTTTAATTTAATAATAAAATACCCTTAGAATTAAATAATAAAAGTGTCCATTTGTACATGCCATTCAGCTGTCTCCTTTCTTAATAACAGAGGGAGGGAAATGCCACATCTGTCACTGTTGGTGTCCTATCTAGGCGTGGGAGAAGGGGATTTCACTTAATCAAAATTTGTATTTTGAAGCAATATACAATCCAAAGCACAGGTTAGACTTTGCTATTCAATTTGCTAATCAGATATGCAGAAAAAAATCTGCATAGAAATGCATATAGGCAGGAGAGTAATGTATAAAGAAGCTCTTCATAAAGAGAAGATTTTAAAAATACGCTGCACTATAAAAATTCATATTTAATGAAAAGTATCCCAAAATGCAAACAAATTTTGATTAAAAAAAAAATCTCACGCTGGTATAGGAATGGAAGAAATTAAATGTGTAAAACAAGCAAAACAAAACCCTGAAAGCAAATGACACTGACAGATTTGGAAAAATGAAAGAAACTCAGGGTTCCTTCATAGTATAAAGTATAATCTTTATTGTCATTGTACTTAAATACAACGAAATTGGTTGTAAGCTGCAAGTCCATTCCTCAATTGAGAGGCACCTCCCAGATAGCAGAAGCCACTGTATCTAAATGCTTGCAGTTGTGATTAATTCCATTTTTTTAAATTTCTTATCAGTAGGAGGACATCATTTCAAGGACTCCTACCGGTACATGATGACCTTCCCCATTTATTAGCATGAAGACTCAAATTCAGGAAACCCCACCCCCCCACCTACCCCAGACACTTGCACAACATCTTTAACATCGATTCCCAATGGAAAGCCAAATGGGTCATTGAATCCATATAGACATAGGACCATGATGGCAAATCTATGGCACAGAACCTTGTCTGCGGGCGCACGAGCTGTCGCCCAGCTCAGCACCACCACGCATGTCTGCACCAGGGGTGGGTTTCTTGCCCTGTTCCAACCAGTTCGTTTGGAACGGGGCCGGCGGCATCCTTGTGCATGCGCGCAGCGCACGCATGCGTTCTAGCGTCTGTGCGATGCTCCAGCTGCTCCTGGAGGATCGCGCAGGCGCTGTATGCGTCCTGCACATGCGTGGAAGCACAGAACTCGTCAAAACCGGGTAAGGAACGCGGGTGGGCGGGTGGCCCCTTCGCCGTTCCCGGAAGTTACTTACTTCCGGGTTCGCCGACCAACCGGTTCGCGGGGACCGCTGCGAACCGGTTGAAACCCACCCCTGGTCTGTGCGCCTCCCGCTGGCCAGCTGATTTTCGGGTCTCTGCCACGCATGCGGGAGATGGGTGTGCATGCGCGAGGAAGGGTTGTGCGTGCATGTGCTGGGGAAGGGGGTCACACATGCATGCACGGGGGAAGCACGGGGGAGCGGCGCCCCCTTGCACCCTGTTTTTTGTTTCAGGAGACACCTGCTAGCCCCAAAACAAGCCACGGGGGATACAACATGCCCCCCATGGACCTCAATGAAATTGCGTTTGACACCCCTGCCCGCTACCATACCAAACAAGTGGCTGTCCAGTCTCTTAAAAATTTCCAGGGACGGAGCACTCACAACTTCTGAAGGCAAACTGTTCTGCTGGTTAATTGTCCCCACTGTTAGGAAGTTTCTCCTTAATTCCAGGTGGCTTCTCTCCTTGATTAGTTTCCATCCGTGGTTTCTTGTCCTGCCGGCAGGTGCTTTGGAAAATAAATTGACCCTCTCCTCTTTATGTTGGCCCTTCGGAATTGGGAGGTAATCCTTATTCTGAATAGGCTGATTTTAGCCCTACCTTTCTAAAATTACCCCATTGCAAACACAGTAGCAATAGCAATAGCAGCTAGACTTATATACCGCTTCATAGGGCTTTCAGCCCTCTCTAAGCGGTTTACAGAGTCAGCATATCGCCCCCACAGACTGGGTCCTCATTTTACTCACCTCGGAAGGATGGAAGTCTGAGTCAACCTTGAGCCGGCGAGATTTGAACCACCGAACTGCAGCTAGCAGTCAGCTGAAGTGGCTGCGGTACTGCACTTTAACCACTGCACCACCTTGGCTCTATTGTCAAGTAGCTTGATAATCCTGGTTTATGATAATTTTTAAGGGGATTAAATCTTGCCAACCTGCCCACTTGGAATTGCCTTTTTTCTTTATTTCTCAGAAGAAAGCGCTCTGGATTTACGCATGAAAAAAAAAAGTGTGTTCCGATTGGCTGAGCATGCTGTGAGCTCATGCATTGGCCAAAAAGGAGAAACGCAGTTCGACTGGCACTTCCCTAAACTCCCACAAATCTGTAAGCAAGCCTCTCCTCATAGTGTCTAAGGGTCTCCAAGGATCAGGAGATGATCTGGAGGCTACACAACATGAATCAAAGATGCCCAAACGTCAAATTAATGTGAGATGACTGGGAGATGGAAAGGCGGGCGGGAGAGCGGGGGAATCTGGCCAATGTCCTGAGATTTGACATGTACAAAAATGAGAAATGGAGAAAAACCTTGAAATTGACAGTTTTGCCAACTTACTTTCTGATGCATGATGCTTCGTTTGCTGGTTGCCTCCTCTGGTGCTTTCTGGTCCCCCAACGCAACTCTCATTTCATCACGTTCCTCAGTCAAGGAGAAAGGAATCCACTGAAGTGTTTACAGCAGCGTTTTAAAGGCTGCACCACCAGCAGAAATTGAACGGAGGATGTTTTTTTCTCTTGAGTGAAATTTCTGCTGGCTGTGCAGCTGTGGCAACCCTGTTTCATTAAAGAAAAAGAAAAACTCACATTTTCACATTTTTGAGCCATTGGAAAAAGCACTCCGGTTCAATACAATCCTTGGTTGCATAAACAGAGGCGTAGAACCAAAATCACGTGAAGTATTACTAAAGGTAAAGGTTCCCCCGCACAGGGATGCTAGTCATTTCTGTCTCTTGGGGGTGGTGCTCATCTCCGTTTCAGAGCCAAAGAGCCAGCTCTGTCCGAAGATGTCTCCATGGTCATGTGGCTGGCATGACTAAATGCCAAAGGCACACAGAACGCTGCTACCTTCCCACCAAAGTGGTCCCTATTTTTCTACTTGCATTTTTTACGTGCTTTCGAACTGCTAGGTTGGCAGAAGCTGGGACAAGAAATGCAGTGGTGGGTTACCAATTTCTTTACTACTGGTTCGGGGTGTGTGTGTGCAACACTTCTGTGGAGAAGTGTTGAAAGAAATGTCCTTCTGGGTTCAATGCTTGAAAGAAATGTCCTTCTGAGTTTGGCTCCAAGTGGGGAAAAAGACACTGGAGACATGGAGGCTGCTTGGAATGATGGTTTTAATGGTGGACAGGACCACATGGCTCGTGTCCTGAACAGAAAAGGTGATCACATGCTTCAATGTTGGTGGAGAAGAGAAGGGAGGCTGAGATGCTGAGTCCCTGGTTTTATGCCCTCTCTGGCCTTTGATCTTGAGCTTGCGTTCTGACTGGTTGTCAGACTCCCATGGGGCCATGCAGGGGCAACTCTCTAGGCTGTGTTTTGAATCCCAAGTTTGGTTAAGTTCTCAGATGCCATGTGGCGAGTTGGGTAAAAGGGCCAATATTATCATGCCTTAATCCCATCACTCTGGATCTGAAGGGGAGAACTCTTTATTATGTAAAGTGGACTAGCTCAGGCTTTAATGGCTCATTGACAACAGGGGTGGGGGCAGGAAGCTGCAGGGAGCTACTCTGTCTTTTTAAAACATGTTTCTTCCTTTTCACATCCAGGGAAATATAATATTCTGCCTTTCCAATATTTCCTAGGATATTTCATTTTTCTGGGAGAGGGCTGGCTGATAACTTCAGGGCTAGGTGATAACTACAGAAGCAACTGGGTGGGTGGGCAGAGCCTCCTGCCGCTGCTACTACCAGTTTGCCGGATCCGGACCGAACCAGCAGCAACCCACCTCTGAAGTAATGGGAGCTCACTCCATTACACAGCGCTAGGGATTTGAAGCACTGAACTGCCGATCTTCTGATTGACAAGCTCAGCGTCTTAGCCACTGAGCCAACGCATCTCACTGAAGTATGAGTACTGCTTTATAAAACCCCAATAAGGCCACACCTGGAACACAGCATCCAGTTTTGGTCACCATGTTACAAAAAAGATGTTGAGACTTTGGAAAAAGTGCAGAGAAGAGCAACTAAGATGATTAAAGGTAGTGATGGGCTTCAAAAATTGTTCGAACCTACTCTGTGGGTGTGGCCTACTTTGTGGGTGTGGCTTGCTGCCCATGTGACCGGATGGGAGTGGCTTGCCGCCCATGTGACCGGATATGAAGATGCTGACGACACTTGTCAGAACCACCTTAAATTACCTCACACACAGCACTGGCCTGCATAAGAATATGATGTAAACTTGTTTTTTAAAAGGCATCTTTGGTTTGCGTTAAAACAACTTCAACACACGCAATGTTCTGATTGCACCACAAACGCAGTAGCCATCCTTACCTTTCACAGAGGCACTGAGTTTTATAAATATGAGCATGATAGTGTAGAATAATCATATCCAAGGACCAGTGGTGGGTTTCAAAAAATTTTGGAACCTCTTCTGTAGGTGTGGCCTGCTTTCCGGGTCCACAGGTGGAACCTCTTCTAACCGGTTCGGTAGATTTGACAAACTGGTTCTACCGAATAGGTGCAAACTGGTAGGAACCCACCTCTGATTAAAGGCCTGGAAACAAAAACACATGAAGAACAGTTGAAAGAACTGTGTATGGCTAGTATAGAGAAAAGAAGGACTAGTGGATGACATTATAACACTATTTCAATATTTGAGGGGCTGCTGCAAAGAAGAGGGAGGGTCAACTTATTTTCCAAAGTACCAGAAGGCAAGACAAGAAACAATGGATGGAAACTAATCAAGGAGAGAACCTGGAATTAAGGAGAAAGTTCCTAACAGTGAGAACAATTAACCAGTGGAACAGCTTGCCTTCAGAAGTTGTGGGTGCTCCATCCAGGTTTTTAAGAAGAGACTGGACAGCCACTTGTCTGAAATAGTATGGGGTCTCCTGCTTGAGCAGGCAGTTGGACTAGAAGACCTCCAAGGTCCCTTCCAGCTCTATTCTATTATAAAAGCAGTCTTCCCCAATGAGGTCCTCTAGTTTTGCAAGCTTCATCCCGATGCCATATGTTGAACAGCCTGAGTTTCCCTCCCTCTCTTCCTTCTCCTTCTTGTTAATGACTTAAATGGCATTTCGTCCAAGAAATTCTGAAACAGAGTCATTGCTCAATTGTCTGGAAGTACCGAGCTGAATCGTGCTGGCAAATATTTCATAAACATATGTCAGCCACTTAGAAGAAATGGAGTTTATTTTTACATTAATTACATTGACATTCTGGCAAAATATTTGAGTACTGAGAGCTATTTAAACAGACAAGTGTGAAGTGTGCTAGCGATTAAAGGCAAACAGCACTTGCAATCAAACTAAAAAAAATTTAAAAAACGTAACACGTGGGAAAAGGTTCGCTGTACTATAAGTCAAATCTCCCAGCACAATTTATACCAAGAAACATAGATCTCACTTGTATTCCATGTCACTTGAAAAGGGATTGTGCATTAGATCTTCCCAAGCAGGTGAATCCGGAGATCTAAGATCTTATTCTCAGGTTATCATCAAGATCTCCCGATCTGTTTTTGGCAGAAAACATCCTTACAGACTGTGTTTTGTCTCTGCTGGAAAGGACTGGCTGGTAGACTTCAGAGGCTTGATACTACAGTTCCCATAATGCCTCCTGTTTGCTGGCTAGGACTGAATAGTATTGAAGTTCAGACAGGATCCATAGGGTGTGGTCAATAAAGATGATGAACATGTGCGAAGAAATACCCATCTAGTTCAGTTTCAAGATGGGAGAAAGACACTGGAAACATGGCGGCTGATTGGAAAGAAAGTTTAATGATGAAGCAGAAGCACATGGGTTTTTCTGGGCAATTGACCACATGGAGTTGAGAGGGTGTTAAACTTAAATTGTCCTGGGGTGTTTATACCTTCTCTGAGTTTTGCACTTGAGCTTCCTGTTCCTATGCAAGAACATGTATTCTATTGGCTGTTGTAGGGGTTATGAAGGGGTCACAGCTGGCTCTATAGGTTGTCTGAGCTCCCAGGTTTGGTTGAAGTTTGGACTGCTGAGATGATGCAATGAAGAGTCTTGTGTTCTGAAAGCGTGTTGGGCAAGAGCCGAGGTTGCGCAGTGGTTAAATGTAGCACTGCAGGCTACTTCAACTGACTGCAGTTCTGCAGTTCGGCGGTTCAAATCTCACTGGCTCAGGGTTGACTCAGCCTTCCATCCTTCCGAGGTGGGTAAAATGAGGACCCGGATTGTTGTTGGGGGCAATATGCTGACTCTGTAAACCGCTTAGAGAGGGCTGAAAGCCCTATGAAGCAGTATATAAGTTTAACTGCTATTGCTATTGCTGGCTTTCCCATAACTTCCATTTTTCTACGTCAGTCCCTCTGGTAGGCGAAAGAAATTGCTTTTCTTCTACGTGACTTCTAGTCAGGTATTTGAAGAGCGTGATCATGTCCTCTCCAGTCATCTGTTCTCAAGACTAAACATAGGCAGCTTCTCCTATTTCTCTTTACAGGATTGAGATTCTAGTCCTCTGCTCATCCTTGTGCTCTTCTCTCAACTTGTTCCAATTTTTGTGCATTTTGTTTTAAAAGAATGGTGCCTTAAAGTGAATATAATGTTCCCCATGGAGTCTTTCCAAAGCAGACTGAAGTGCAGTGGTCATTTCCTGTGTTAGGGAAATTACATTTCTATTGATGATGCAGCCTAAACTCCCATTTGCAGTTTTTAAGAGCCACGTCACAATGCAGGTTCATATTCAACTCTGGAATCAATGGCTATTCCACAATCTTTTCACAAGTACAGTTACCAATCTGGTTATCTGTCTGTCTGTCTGTCTGTCTTTGTTTGTTTGTTTGTTTGTTTATTTCTTTGTTTTGTCAAACATGTAAAAAATAACAGATATAAGTATAAACATAAATATGAACACAGGAAATGGGTAGGAATAAATGGGGACAGTAGAACAGGGACTGAAGGCATGCTGGTGCACTTATGCACGGCCCCATTTATTTATTTATTTGTTTGTTTGTTTATTTGTTTGTTTATTTATTTATTTAGGGTTTTTATATGCCGCCCAATTCCAAAGGACTCTGGGCGGCTTACAAGAAATATATATAAATGAGCCGAGGTGGCGCAGTGGTTAAATGCAGCACTGCAGGCTACTTCAGCTGACTGCAGTTCTGCAGTTCGGCTGTTCAAATCTCACCGGCTCAGGGTTGACTCAGCCTTCCATCCTTCCGAGGTGGGTAAAATGAGGACCCGGATTGTTGTTGGGGGCAATATGCTGACTCTGTAAACCGCTTAGAGAGGGCTGAAAGCCCTATGAAGCGGTATATAAGTCGAACTGCTATTGCTATTGCTATAAAAAACACATAACGACAAAACAATTTAAAAACAATAGATACCCCTAATACATTCATTCTAGTTGGGGCCGGACCTCAACAGTGAGGTCAACAGCCCCAGGCCTGCTGGAACAGCCAAGTTTTTACGGCTTTTCTGAAGGCCATGAGAGTGGGTAAGGTCCAGATTACCGGGGGGGGGGGGGCTGGTTCCAAAGAGTTGGAGTAGCCACAGAGAAGGCTCTCCTCCGAGGGCCCGCCAGCCGACATTGTTTAGCCGACGGCAACTGAAGGAGGCCCAATCTGTGGGATCTTACTGGCCGCTGGGAGGTATGTGTCAGCAGGCGGTCCCGAAGGTGACTGCAGCCCCCCCCCCAATTGTCAGAACTTCAAATTCAGGTCATAACTATATCCAGGGAGACATCGGTTGTAATTCTGATCGCTAAATGACTTGTCACAAGTTGAGGACTACCTGTATTCCAAAGGGAATGCAAATTAAAAAACAAAAGAAACAGGGCAGCAATATCATCACAAGCTACTTCAATATTCAAGTAAAAGCATTTAGAGCAGTGTTTCTCAACCTTGGCAACCCGAAGATATCCGGACCTCAACTCCCAGAATTCCCCAGCCAGCATTCGCTGGCTGGGGAATTCTGGGACCCAAAGTCCGGACATCCTCAAGCTGTCAAGGCCGAGAAACACTGATTTAGAGCATTTCAACTTTTTCAATATTTCTGTTACATCTACTTTAAAATTTGTAATGATTGACATACTTTATGGATCTCTTAGGAATGGGGTGAGGTCCACAGTAGACAGTTTAAGGTAAACGTTATGGGAGTTTGGGGATTTAACAACAGAGTCAGGTAGTGCATTGACCACTCTGTTGCATTTCCTGCAATCAAATTTGGAGCTGTTTACCTTAACATTGTATCTATTGCTTGCTTGTATTATTGTGATTGAAGCTGAAGTAGTCATTGAGACGTCATTGACACGACTTTGCATTTGTTACTGCTGAATTTTATGCTGTTCATTTCAGTCCACTTCCCACACCTATAAGGATGGCTTTAGCTAAAGCATATGAAGAACGGTTGAAGGAACTGGGCATGTCTAGTTTAATGAAAAGAAGGACCAGAGGAGACATGATAGCAGTGTTCTGATGTCTCAGGGGTTGCCACAAAGAAGAGGGAGTCAAACTATTCTCCAAAGCACCTAAAGGCAGGAAGGAAGAAATGGATGGAAACTAATCAAGGAGAAAACCAACACACAACTAAGGAGACATTTCCTAATGGTGAGAACAATTAACCAGTGGAATGAGTTGTCTCCAGAAGTTGTAGGTGCTCCAACACTGGAGGTTTTTAAGAAGAGATTGGACAATGATTTATCTGAAATGGTACAAGATTTCCTGCCTGAGCAGGTGGTTGGACTAGAAAACCTCCAATGTCCCTTCCAATTCTGTTATCACACCCATAAAGTTTTCCTAGCATCGTGTGGAAATAGCTTGTTAATGGCTTCTTCTGGGATATGTGTTTCAGTATCCTACTTTGGTCTAAAACTTTGATATTCTTAGTTTCCTGGCTTGGCTTGAGCAGGAATTTGGACTAGAAGACCTCCAAGGTCCCTTCCAACTCTGTTATTCTCTTATATCCCCCAAATCTGTTGAGGAAGGTAAAGCTGAGACTAGGCTGGTTAAAGTTGACACTAGGTTAATCTGGCTGATGCCTGACAACTGCACTATAGTTTTAAAGGTGTTAATACAGTAGATTTATGATCTTTGTGCTCTACTTTAGAATATCTCCAGAGAAAGATCTTCCTTCCAGAACTCCCTTCTTCTCTTGACTCAGTGGTGGGTTCCAGCCGGTACGCCCTGTGCCTGCTGGGAGCAGAAAGCACCATACCGGAACCATGCTTTGGAGGGCTCACCCGCCCACGTTTCATACCTGTATTTGACCCAACTGGGCTATTTGCGCATGTCCATGCAGAGTATGGCGCCTGCACGACACTCCGCTGAGCAGCCGGAGCATCGCAGAGCAGTGGGTGTGCGTGAATGCACAGCACGTGGGCACATGGTGGATGCTTGGCCCCATTGCAGTGTACCGGTTACAACAGGATCTGGAATGTACCATTGTCTTGACCATCATCTAGTTCTTTCGGTATCTTAAGAAGAGGTACATGGTCTCATCATGTTTGCCTAAATATCAGCCTCAACATTCAGTCTGGTGGGATTCAAATAATTTAACAACCGGTTCTCTGTCCTAATGACCAGCTGGGTAGGTGGGGCACAGTGTCATGTGACTGGATGGGTATGGCCAATTCAACGTCACTCACGTCGATGGGTGCTTCGCGTTGGCTGTTACAATGTCATAAGGGTTAACCTGAGAGGCAGTTTCTGTAAGCAAGGAAATAAAGATTAGGCTAGAAACAACACCAGAATGTTTCCTTCCTGCCTTCCTTACAGGATTAGCCCTGCAAAGTGGGAAAAAATCAAAAGGAGATTTCTTCCAACAACCGGTTCTCCGAACTGCTTAGAAAGTTAACAACCAGTTCCGCCGGATAGGTGCGAACCGGCTGAATCCCACCACTGGTCTGCCTTTTTCACAGTTTCCTGGTGGAAGACATGCTTCATAATTGGAGAAGGTTGAGTCAAAATAGGAGTTGAACAATGTGGTCTTTTCTTTGCAACCACTTACCCTATGCATTAGCAGCTAGTGAGCTGATTGGTTTCTCTCTCTCTATTTAAAAAAATGTATTTAAAGATATTTTTTTGTGGCTTATTCAGAGGTTTTGCTTTCCTGGCATCAGATTTGGTCTGTGACCTGACCTCTTTCCATTTCCTATATGTGTTCTTCCTTGTTGCCAGAAATGCATTGTTTTTAGTGTGGTCACATAATACTACCTTCATTTTTTTTTTCTCATAAAATTATTTGCCATACCATCTTCTTTCTTTTTTGTTAGGAAAATCTCTTTCTTTCTTAAGCTTCTCCTTATAATACTGCACCCAGTTTAGGTCACCACGATGTAAAAAAGATGTGGAGACATCTAGAAAGAGTGCAGAGAAGGGGCAACAAAAATGATTAGGGGACTGGAGGCTAAAACATATGAAGAACGGTTGCAGGAACTGGGCATGTTTAGTTTAAGAGAAAGAAAGACTAGGGGAGACATGATTGCAGTCTTCCAATATCTCAGGGGTTGCCACAAAGAAGAGGGAGTCAAGCTATTCTCCAAAACACTAGAGGGCAGAACAAGAAGCAATGGATGGAAACTAATCAAGGAGAGAAGCAATTTAGAACTGAAGAGAAATTTCCTGACAGTTATAACAATTAATCAGTGGAACAACTTGCCTCCAGAAGTTGTAAATACTCCAACCCTGGAAGTTTTAAGAGAAGATTGGACAATCATTTGTCTGAAATGCTATAGGGGTTCCTGCCTAAGCAGGGGATTGGACTAGAAGACCTCCAAGATCCCTTCCAACTCTGTTATTATATTCCTGTCAACCAACCTACTTATTCTAGCTTTGATTTGATTAAAATTCTTTATTTTTTGTAGGAAATGGATGAGGTGAAAATTGCAAATTCCAGCAAGATGGGGGGGTCATTGCCTCTAATATTTTTGCTACTTCCCCCACCAAATTTTATATAGTGGTTCCTACAAAGTTAAGGAAAGGTGACCCTTCTTGTATTACTATTTTTTTCCTATCCTGTAATGCTGACCATTGCTAGCAAGGCAACTTTGAACTTTCTGGAAGGATCAAGCTTGGTAGAGTTGCCTCCCAACAGAAGTTGGGGCAATAAAAATCTCCTGTTGGTTCAGTTTCATGCTTCATCCATATCATCTCCTTGCCCCAAACAAATATGGCATTAATCCGTTCCTCTGTTCTGTAGGATTGCCAACTTCATAGAAGAAATTCTTAGCATACTGTGTAGCCTTCCTTCAGAGGTGGTATTCAGCTTGTTTGGACCAGTTCCCTCGAACCGGTAGTCCACCCACCCTGGTTCTATAACATCCTATGTTTTTAAGCCGCACACATGTGTGCAAGCCGTGTGCGTGAGTAAAGTGGATGCACGGAAGGTCCTGCGCATGGGTCAATGGAGCATAGGCAAGCAAAGCACACGCATGTGCGCTCACATTTGCAAACCAGTAGGGAAGTAAGTGAATACCACCCTGCCTGCCTTCTTATAGCACTGGTCCACTTTGAACAAATAATATCTTTCAGCTACTGTATCCCAGGCCTCAGAAACTCAGGCCATCAGGACTCTGTTATACTCATTAAATTGTATCTTTCTATCTGTCCTAAAAGCACAAGCTCATCTTTCTGAACATTAGCCATGAATTTTATGAGCCAATATATTCAATGCATATGTAAGAAACCCTATTTCAGCAACATTTTTGTTTCTTATCATGCACAAACCCACTGGAGATCCTTACTTCAGGATTTTCACTTCTATCATACATTTAAAGGTAAAGGTAAAGGTTCCCCCGCAGATACCTGCTAATCATTCCCAACTCTAGGGGGCGGTGCCAATCTCTGCTTCTAAGCCGAAGATGTCTCCGCGGTCATGTGGCCGGCATGGTTAAATGCTGAAGGTGCATGGAGCCCTGTTACCTTCCCACCAAAGGGGTTCCTATGTTTCTACTTGCATTTTTAACGTGCTTTTCAACTGCTAGTTTGGCAGCAGCTGGGACACGTAACGGGAGCTCACTCCATTACGTAGCGCTAGGGATTTGAACCACTGAACTGCCGACCTTCTGATCGACAAGCTCAGCATCTTAGTCACTGACCCACTTTATCCCTTATTACATTTAGAACCCTCTTAACCAACCTGTCTATGGTTTGGCTGAATATATTTGTACCGTTCTTCTCAGGTGTATCCCACCCCATGCTAGCAGTTCATCATCTAGGCCAGGGGTCCCCAACCCCCTAGTTACAAACTGGTACCGGTCCATGGTCTGTTAGGAGCCAAGTCTCATAGCTGGAGGTGAGCAAAACTGTGCATGATCTAAGCTGTATGCTTCCTCCCTGGTCTGCAGAAAAATTGTCTTCTGTGAAACTGGTCCCTAGTGTCAAAAGGTTTGGGGGCCACCAATGTAGCTAGTTCAGACTGTGCTTCTAGGAACCAAGTCTTTCACATCAATACATTTATGGATCCAGTCTTCTCATCTTTGACAAAGAATTCAGCAAAGAAAGTAGGTTTGATATGCTAGATTTGCTACCAGTCTGAGGTAATGGATTATTCCCTGATCCTAGTGTTATCAATAGCAGTAATAGCAGTAGACTTATATACCGCTTCATAGGGCTTTCAGCCCTCTCTAAGCGGTTTACAAAGAGTCAGCATATTGCCCCCAACAACCTGGGTCCTCATTTTACCCACCTCGGAAGGATGGAAGGCTGAGTCAACCCTGAGCCGGTGAGATTTGAACCGCTGAACTGCTGATCTAGCAGTAGCCTGCAGTGCTGCATTTAACCACTGCGCCACCTTGGCTCTTGGCTGGGAAGCTCCCAAAGGAAATGGTTCATCTGAAAGGTTGCTTTGAAACAGGGCATATAAACCAGCAGGCCATTTTCCCCTCTAAAGAACCTATAAACAGAACGCTACATTAGTTGGCATCTGGGAGAGGAGTAAGATAAGAGTACCTTGGAAGTTCTTCAGAGTTTCAGTTTGCAAAGGGGAAACAAAATTGTTCCCTGCAAGGATGAACTTTAAAAAAAAAATCTCCCCTGGAGTTTGCTTTCAGCGGAATACAATAAACATCACATTATTTTAACCTGTTCCGGATTCTCTTGAATTTCTATGCAACAAAAAAATCCAGGGCGGCTTTGTGTGAAAATATAGTAACATAACGGTTGTACCTTGGAGCCACCTGGGGAGATGGACACATTTCCTCCATGGGAAAAAGATATTCACATGTGCGCTTGACTATTGGCTCATAGAACAATCAATGCGCAAAACCAGGCCAAAGGTCACCGAGGACATAAATGCCTTGTGGAAGAAGGATTATATTTCATGGTGCTCTGCTATCTGAAAGAAATCATTAGCTTTGATCAATGAAAGTTGAATAATTTGTGCTGTAGGTCAGTTCTCCTTTTCTTAAAGCAGGACTGTTGTCATTTCCCCTCTTTTTGAGGTCAACTGACTTTGACTTTGATTGAAGTCCTAAATGTTCCCCAATCTCCAAACATGATGCATTTCATCCTCTATCATATCCTTCTAGTATGGCCAAGGCCACAGTTCATGAGGTTGGGGATGATTGCCTTGAGTGATCAGCGAGCTTGACTGGTCAAATATAAAGAAAGACATGAATAGATAGAATAGTTGGAAGGGTTGGGGGTCTTCTAGTCCAGCCCCCTGTTCAGGTAGGAAATCCTGTACCATTTCAGGCAAATGGTTGTCCAATTTCTTCTTCAAAACTTCCAGTATTGGAGCATTCACAACTTCTGGAGGCAAGTGGTTCCACTGATTAATTGTTCTAACAGTCAGGAAATTTCTCCTTAGTTCTAGGTTGATTCTCTCCTTGATTAGTTTCCACCCATTGCTTCTTGTCCTGCCCTCAGGTGCCTTGGAGAATAGTTTGACTTCCTCTTCTTTGTGGCAGCCTCTGAGATATTGGAACACTTCTATCATGTCACCCCTAGTCCTTCTTTTCATTAAACTAGACCTATCCAATTCCAGCAACTGTTCTTTATATAGCTCCAGTCCCCTAATCATCTTAGTTACTCTTTTGGTGACCAAAACTGGATGCAGTATTCCAAGTGTGGCCTTACCAAGGCATTATAAAGTGGTATTAAAACTTCAGATGATCTTGATTCTATCTCTCTGTTTATGCAGCCTAGAGCTGTGTTGGCTTTTCTGACAGCTGTAGCACACTGCTGGCTCAGATTTAAGTGATTGTCCACTAGGACTCCAAGATCTGTCTCACAGTTACTATTATTGAACAAGGTGCCACCTTTACTATACCTGTGCATTTGGTTTTCCTTGCCTAAATGTAGAACCTTACTCTTTTCACCATTGAATTTCATTTTATTAACGCACCAATGTTCAAGTCTGTCAACATCCCTCTGAATCTTAAGCTTATGTTCTGGAGTGTTGGCTATTCCTGACAGCTTGTTGTCATCTGCAAATTTACTCAGTTCCCCATCTATCCCCTCATTCAAATCATTGATGAAGATGTTGAAGAGTACTAGGCCTAAAACAGAGCCTTGAGGTCTCTTCAAAGACTTATCAGATAGACCAATGCTTCTCAACTTACACAACTTTAAGCTGTTTGGATGTCAACTCTCAGAATTTCCCAGCCAGCATTAAGTCAACAGAGCTTAACATGGTAGAGGTTAAACAACATGGACTAGACAATGAAGGGAAGCTAGAAAGCAGGATGAAGCAATGGATGGGTTATAGGGAACTTCATGGTATGACCTTTCCATGAACCAATTTACCTAGAGAGAAGATGGGTTAATTTCCTGGAGGTGTTTTAGCACAGACTACACAGCAATTTGTAAAGGATCCTGGAATTACACTGAGCGGAAGGTTAGTTTGTCTTTGGAGTGGGTAAAATTGTTTAACTACACAAATCAAAGAAGTTGAGGATCAGACGTTGATGTGATGTTAAATGGCATAATCCAAAGGTTGGAGTCATGCAACTTAATAACCAACTCAGCTCATTTCCTGCATTCACACGCTTCATTGAATCAGAATGTAACCAAATAAATTGGTGTGTGTGTGGGGGGGGGAATCAGACAAACAGGCACATAGATTACCAAGTTTAACATTTTGGATGAAAATAGCGTAGGAAGTTACCACCCACCTCTCTCCTAGAAAAATGAAATATCCTGGGAAATATTGAAAAGGCAGAATATTATATTTCCCGGGATAAGAAATGGAGAAACCTGTTTTTAGGCAGGAAATAGACCCACTCTTAATAGGCCCCACCTTTGCCAATGGGCCATTAAAAAGCTTGGGCAGTCTATTCTACATAACAAAGATCTCCCCCATTCAGCTCCAGGGGGGATTAAGGCATGATAGTATTAGCCCTTTACCCATCTCAGCCCAGGGTATCTGGGAAGAAGCAATGCTCAACTAAATGTGGACTCACAGCCTACAGAGTTGCCCCTGCATGACCCCATGGGAGTCTGACAAGCAGTCAGAATACAAGATCAAGATCAAAAGCCAGAGAGGGCATAAAACCCAGGGACTTTCAGCATCTCAGTTTCTTTTCTTCTTCGTTCAGCATCTGGAAGCGTGTGATCCAGAGGTGGGTTCCTTCCAGTTCGCACCTATTCGGTAGAACCGGTTTGTCAAATCTCCCAAACCGGTTAGAAGAGGTTCCACCAGTGGACCTGGAAAGCAGGCCACACCTACAGAAGAGGTTCCAAAAAATTTTGAAACCCACCACTGGAGGAGAGAGATACACAAAGAGAGAGAGAGACAGACAGATAGACAGGCACAGAGAGAATTACATAGAGAGACACAGAGGGAGGGAGGGAGGGAGGGAGGGAGGGAGAGAGAGGCAAAGAGCCACACACACACACACACACACACACACACACACACACACACACACACACAGACTCACACAGAGAGAGAAAAAGAAAGAGAAAGAGAAAGAGAAAGAAAGGAAGAAAGAAAGAAAGAAAAAGTGAGAGAGAGATGAAAGAAAAAAAGAAAAAAGGAACAGAGAGACAAAAGGAAGGAAAGAAAGAGAGAGAGAGAGAGAGAGAGAGAGACAGAGAGAGAGAGAGAGAGAGAGAACACATGGCCGGCAAGCCACTCCCACCAGGTCACATGGCCAGAAAGCCACTCCCACAAAGGAGGCCACACCCACAGAGTAGGTTCGAAATTTTTTTGAAACCCGCCACTGGTGTGATCCCCCTTTTCTGTTCAGGAGCTCAAGCCATGTGGTCCTGTCCATCATTAAAGCCATCGTTCCAAGCACCCTCCATGTTTCCAGTCTCTTTTTCCCCACTTGGAACTGAACCCAGAAGGACATTTCTTCCAACCAGCAGGGAAGCAGTTGCTAGCTAAACTGTGGCTCTACTCTAAAAAAGCATGAAATAGCATTCTGAGTTCATCCGTAGTACACAGATCTCTCTGTGTAGTTTAATAATATGTTATTTAGCAAGAAGATAGCATTAATTAATTCAGTTCATTGATATATTATGTCTTCATGCATTATATAATATGTCAGGCCTGGAAGCCATCTTTTGCATTGGGCCTTCAGGCCTGCCACATTCAATGCTGTGGGAAAATGGAATGGGGATTATAACGACTGGCAACTACGTGGAGGAGAGCCTTCTCGGTGGTAGCTCCGACCCTATGGAACGATCTCCCCGTGGAGATTCGTACCCTCACCACCCTCCAGACCTTCTGCACAGCCCTCAGAATCTGGCTATCCCGTCAGGCCTGGGGCTAAGACTGTAACCTGCCCGAATGTTATGAATGTTGTGTTTTTAATTATGTATTGTCTTATATGTTAAAAGTTTGTCTCCCCCCTCCCTTTTTGGTTGTGAACCGCCCTGAGTCCCCCCAGGGAAAAGGGCGGCATACAAATAAACTTCAAATAATAAAAAATAAAAAAATAAAAAATAAATAAGGAGTATGGGAGATATACTGTATAGTCATAATAACATTCCTTTCTCGGAGAGTCAAGGACTTCTTGCCCTGCACCTGGAGGGGTGTGACTGGGAGGCATCTCCAGTTGGGACGGTGCTTGATTGGGCCATGTGACGGACATGTGGGTGCTGGGCAGGGACTTGGACTTTCACTTGGTTGGGGAAAACCTGGAAGCTTTCAGATTTGGGTTAAAGACATAATATACATACAGGAAGGGTTGAGGTGGTGCAGTGGTTAGAGGGCAGTACTGCAGGCTACTTCAAGTGACTGCT
Organism: Thamnophis sirtalis; assembly: GCF_051295495.1. Lineage (NCBI taxonomy): Eukaryota > Metazoa > Chordata > Lepidosauria > Squamata > Natricidae > Thamnophis > Thamnophis sirtalis. Next base: position 110,760,223 of record NW_028261382.1, on the reverse strand, counting down.
AGCTGCAGTTTGGCAGCTCAAATCTCACTGGCTCAAGGCTGACTCAGCCTTCCATCCTTCCGAGGTGGATAAATTGAGGACCCATATTGCTGGGGGCAATAGGTAAACCGCTTAGAGAGGGCTGTAAAAGCACTATGAAGCGGTATATAAGTCTAAGTGCTATTGCTAAGGGAAGATTTTTACTTAACCCAGCAGATCTTATTCCTAAATCAGTGGGTGTAGGAATGAGAGCTTTGTATGAAATGTTACTTGAAGTCTGGGCGATAAACGATCAAAAGAAATGATGTTCGCTTTCTTTAGTTTCAAAGAAAGGAAATTGTTGTCACTCACACATCAATGCTCCAATTGCTCTCCCCTCCAATGTCTGCCTCAGATAAAGGAGTTCTGCATCTTTCACATCTGGCTTGGCCCAGATAAATAAGATAGCTCAACCAGCCTGCATAACAGGAAGACTTCAGTGTTCACCAACAAGGGAAGGGAAACTGTTCTAAGACCTCATTGAATATAATGAAGTATTTTAGGAACCAACAGTTTTGAAGAACAAATTGGTGGGGGGGCACCTTCCGATCGCACCTCCCGAAGGTCAACCACGTGTTTTCAGCCCACATCCTCCTTGAGATGCAAAGAGTAACACAAGACTTTTAATATTTAAATACCTTGATTGACACTGTTCTTCTTAGGAGGACCTCAGGTTGAGGAACTGGCCCCATCAAACTCATCCAGAGGGATCTTCTTTCCAGGTCCAGCTGAAACAGAAGCTAAACCTGGCGGATTCTCTAAGCAGAGGGAGTGTGATGGTACCAAGCACAGAGAGGTGAAAACTTCACGGAGGGAAAAGATGGCATTTGTAGATAATGTGGTTGTTGCCAGTACAGTTTTTAAAATAGAATAGAATAGAATAGAATAGAATAGCAGAGTTGGAAAGGGCCTTGGAGGTCTTCTAGTCCAACTCCCTGCTTAGGCAGGAAACCCTACACCACTTCAGACAAATGGTTATCCAACATCTTCTTAAAAGCTTCCAGTGTTGGAGCATTTACAACGTCTGGACACAAGATGTTCCACTGATTAATTGTTCTAATTGTCAGGAAATTTCTCCTTAGTTCTAGGTTGCTTCTCTCCTTGGTTAGTTTCCACCCATTAGCTTCTTGTTCTACCCACAGGTGCTTTGGAGAGTAGCTTGACTCCTTCTTCTTTGTGGCAGCCCCTGAGATATTGGAACACTGCTATCATGTCATCCCTTAGTCCTTACAGATAAATTGATAATCTTCCTTTCCTTGTCCTTACCACTTTCTATAAGAGGGGTGATTGAGAGCATCCTGTCATGTTGCATTACTGTCGGGTTTGGAAGCATTACTGCTTCAGACAGAGTGGTGAGGACGCCGGAAAAGATTATTGGCAGTTCACTCCCTTCCACCCTGGACACAGCGCACAAGTGATGCTTGAGCAGGGTCTGTGGGATTGTCTGGGACACTAAACATCCTCTTCACGACCTGTGACCTTCTGGGAGGGGTCTTTTGTATTATCTGAAGCAGAACATCCAGATTCAGTCACAGTTTTCTTCCATACAGCGTCAACCATGTGAACTCTCTAAGCTTCCTCTTCCCACTATTTATTCAAAATGGACAGTGATTAATATTTACATGTATTTATATGCCAGGGTGTAGTTATATACATATGATGTGTGTGTGTGGTATGTCTACAGGTGTGTTATGTATGTGTACACTTTTGACAGCAGTCAACAGGATTTCATTTTTAATGCGTGCCAGAGTGCCCACAAGGAAAAAAAAATTAAAATAAAGGTTATCTTGTTTAGATAATCTTATAAAAATGTTGCTTCTGCTTGGAATCCACTTTTGGACTTTTGTTTGAAACTGAAAGATATAACATGTTATTAACCTTGAGATTTGATTCTGTTTTTGCCATGGAAGCCCTGTGTGTTGTGGTTTACTTTAGTTCAGAGGTGAATTGTATTTCATGTTTGCATCTGTACAAAAAAAAAAGTAGGAAGTTACTTTTTTATAGCTTTTTAAAAACTTCTTGTTTGCACCACCCAATTTTTCTCTAGTCTCTGTTTCCCTTTCTTTTTTCCCCCTTTAAATCTTGTTTCTTTGTTCCTCATATTATATATTCTTTTGCAAGGCAATACAGTCCTTTATTTGAAAATGTTTTAATAAATGAAGGCAAATTGAGCCGAGATGGCGCAGTGGTTAAATGCAGCATTGCAGGCTACTTCAGCTGACTGTAGTTCTGCTGTTCAAATCTCACCGGCTCAGGGTTGACTCAGCCTTCCATCCTTCCGAGGTGGGTAAAATGAGGACCCGGATTGTTGTTGGGGGCAATATGCTGACTCTGTAAACCGCTTAGAGAGGGCTGAAAGCCCTATGAAGCGGTATATAAGTCTAACTGCTATTGCTATAAATTGTTCCACTGATTAGCCATTCTGTCAGGCAATTTCTCCTTAGTTCGAGGTTGCTTCTCTCCTTGTTTAGCTTCCACCCATTGCTTCTTGTCCTGCCCTCAGGTGCTTTGGAGAATAGTTTGACTCCCTCTTCTTTGTGGCAAACGCTGAGATATTGGAACACGGCTATCCTGTCACCCCTTGTCCCTCTTTTAATCAAACTAGACATACCCAATTCCAGCAACCGTTCTTGATATGTTTTAGCCTCCAGCCCCCTAATCATCATCAGAGCCGAGGTGGCGCAGTGGTTAGGGTGCAGTACTGCAGGCCACTTCAGCTGACTGTTATCTGCAGTTCAGCGGTTCTAATCTCACCGGCTCAAGGTTGACTCATCCTTCCATCCTTCCGAGGTGGGTGAAATGAGGACCCAGACTGTGGGGGCGATATGCTGACTCTGTAAACCGCTTAGAGAGGGCTGAAAGCCCTACGAAGCGGTATATAAGTCTAACTGCTATTGCTATTTGTCCAGAATGATACAGGTTCTCCTGCTTGAGCAGGGGGTTGGACTAGAAAACTTCCAGAGTCCCTTCCAACTCTGTTATACATGTTATTCTTACTCTGGTCAGGAGGTAGGTTAGTTCTAGTTGATCACAAAAGCTGAAAGCAGCCCTGGAGAATGCAAAAGGGATCTGAAAATCAAGTTGATTTGCATATTGGCTGTAGGTAAACGAAGGCTCCCAGCTGTTTCAGGCATACTTCCTCATCCACTGTGTACTCACACGCAGCCAGGAATTAAAACAAAACCTGCCTTCTTCTCTTCTCTCTGCTCTCTTCTTCTTTTTTGAAGACATCCTTATGGTACCAAACTTAGGTAGTTTCATAACCACATGAAAAAAAAAACAACTCCCTGGGTTTAAGTGTTGGAGGAAGGTAGCACCCACCCCTCTCCTAAGAAAATGAAATAGTTTTAGGAAATATTAAAAAGGGCAGAATATTTTCCCTACAAGGGAGTCACAAACAGAACCTCCTCACCTTTGTCTATGGGCCATTAAGGCCTGGGCCAGTCTATTCTACATACAATACAATACAATAGCAGAGTTGGAAGGGACCTTGGAGGTCTTCTAGTCCAACCCCCTGCCTAGGCAGGAAACCCTACACCGTTTCAGACAGATGGCTACCCAACATCTTCTTAAAGACTTGCAGTGTTGGGGCATTCACAACTTCTGGAGGCAACTTCTGTTCCACTGATTAATTGTTCTAACTGTCAGGAAATATCTCCTCAGTTCTAAGTTGCTTCTCTCCTTGATTAGCTTCCACCCATTGCTTCTTGTTTTACCCTCAGGTGCCTTGGAAAATAGTTTGACTCTCTTCTTTGTGGAAACCCCTGAGAAATTGGAACACTGCTATCATGTCTCCCCTAGTCCTTCTTTCTCTTAAACTAAACATGCCCAGTTCCTGTAACTGTTCTTCATATGTTTTAGTCTCCAGTCCCCTAATCATCTTTGTTGCTCTTCTCTGCACTCTCCCTAGAATCTCCACATCTTTTCTACATCGTGTTGATCAAAACTGAATGCAGTATTCCAAGTGTGGCCTTACCAAGGCATTATAAAGTGGTATTAACACTTCACGTGATCTTGATTCTATCCCTCTGTTTATGCAGCCTAGAACTGTGTTGGCTTTTTTGGCAGCTGCTGCACAGTGCTGGCTTATATTTCAATGGTTGTCCACTAGGACTCCTTTCACAGTTACTACTACTGAGCAAGGTACCACCTATACTGTACCTGTGCATTTCGTTTTTAACAAAGATCTATCTGCTCCAGGCCATAATAGAAATCCCAAAGCCCTTTCATTACATCATCACTCACCAAGGCTCAACCAAGCTTGGGACTCAGGACAGCCTACGGAGTTACTCTTGCATGGCCCCATGGGAGGCATTGACAACCAATCAGAATACAAGGTCAAATTCTTCCCACTTGGAACTGAACCCAGAAGGATATTTCTTCCAACAGTGTTATATACTACCAGGAGTGTGATGTCTGGAATATTTTCCCTGGACCCTCTCCAGGGCACGTTTGAACACCTTTTGCACTGTTTTAAGACTGCTGGTATGAGGCATAAAATAGGAAAAGGGAAAGGACTTAAGTGGGAGAGAGCAGGCTTTTCAGAAAATTGCCAGCATCTCTGCTGCTTACATCCCTTCCTGTCCAACCTTGGCAACTTCAAACTTGTGGACTTCAACTCCCAGAATTCCCCAGCCAGCATGGGGAATTTTGGCAGCAGATGGAGGCCTCAAGAGTGCCAGTTGACAGTCGAAAAGAGATAACCACAACAACAGAAAAGGAAAGGAAGAGAGGAGGAGAGGAGAAGAGAGGAAAGGGGAAGGAAGGAAGAAAGAGGAAAGGAGAGGAAGGCTGGAAGGGATAGAAAGAGAAGGAGAGAGAGTAGGAGGGGGAGAGGAACAGAGGAGTAGGGGAGAGGCAAGGGAAGAAGGAAAGGGAAAGAAGAGGAGGAAGGAAGGACGTAGAGAAGGAAGGGGGGGAGAAAAGAAAGGAAAAATAGGGTGGTGATAACATAAAATAGGTGTATGGGATGTTAAGCAAAGCAACCCAGAATGTATATTTTAACTTTTTTATATAGAAATACAAATGTGTAAAAGTGACAAATATAAATAAGAAATATAACTATGTGAATGTATACCTGTAACTGTATGTAAGAGAATAAAAATAAAAATAAAACTTTTAAAAAAGAGTGTCAGTGTAATGTCCTCTGGGCATTTAATGCCAGTTAGCAAGGGGACAGATGCATTTAGTAAGTTAATGTGCACATTTTAATGATATTGTCCTGTAGATTGTAACTGTCCCTTACTTGCCCTGCAACTGCTTAGGCCTTTCAAAAATGTTGCCCGTCCTTTCATTCAGTCATGTCTGAGTCTTCTTGGGACTATTCAGCTTGAACAAATCCAATAAATAAATAAAAATAAACCAACATTTGGAATGAATCCATGCCACACACTGACCTTAAATCTGGATAAATTGGTGACGCAGTGGTTAGAGTGCAGTATTGCAGGCTACTTCTGCTGACTGCCGGCTGCCTGCAGTTTGGCAGTTTGAATCCCACCAGGCTCAAGGTTGACTCAGCCTGCCTGCCTTCCTTCCTTCCTTCCTTCCTTCCTTCCTTCCTTCCTTCCTTCCTTCCTTCCTTCCTTCCTTCCTAGGTTGGTAAAATGAGGACCCAGATTGTTGGGGGCAATGTGCTAACTCTGTAAACGGCTTAGAGAGCATCGTAAAAGCATTATGAAGTGGTATATAAGTCTAGTTGCTATTGCTATTGCTAAATGTATTGATGTCGGAAAGCTTGATTGAAAAGGACTTGGGGTGACATGATAGCAGTATTCCTGTATTTCAGAGGCTACCGCAAAGAAGAGGGGGCTGTTTATTTTCCAAGGCAGCAGAAGCAAAGACAAGAAACAATGGATGGAAGCTAATCATGGAGAGAAGTAACCTGGAATTAAGGATAAACTTCCTAAGAGTGAAGACAGTTGACCCGAGGAACCTCTTGCCTTCAGATGTTGTGCTTCATCACTGGAGGTTTTTGCAAATAAATGTGTTTTTATTTTCCATTTTCATTTCGTACAGTCACATATATACTGTGCATAGCCGGGGCCATATAACATTGAACAATAAACACAGCCATTCCTCTTGTCAACAATACCCCCCAAAATAGAAACCCAATGAACCTCTTCGACCCTCCATACACCTCTTTCTTCCGCCCCCCTCCAACTTCCCTTCTTCCCTCCATCATTCCCCTCTACCCTACTTCCCCTCCCCCTCTACCACTCCTCTCTCCCAGTACACTCCCTCCCTTCCTTCTCACCCTCCCTCCAATCCTCTCTCCCACCCTCTCTACCCTCTTTCTTCTATCCCTCTACTCCTCCCTTCGGTGTATTTCTACTATCTATTAATATATTCAGCTTGTCCTATTTTTACACTAGAATTAAAGAGCAACAGTATACAAGTGCAGTCGCGTTACTTTAAAATCGAACACATACTATATGAGGTTTTTAGGGGGAGACTGGACAGCCACTTGTCTGAAATGATATAGGCTCTCCTTGAGCAGGGGGCTGGATTAGAAGACCTCCAGATCCCTTCCAGCTCTATTCTGATTGATTGATTGATTGATTGATTGATTGATTGCTACATTTACTTAATAGAATGGAATAGCATGTAAACCTGACCTTGCATAGGGAAAAGGGAAGAAACCATCAAAGGAGACATTTCAGAGAAAAAAAGTTTCTCAGTTCTGGGACAGAAGGAAGTGTGAGAAAGAAACTCAAAATAACCATACTTTGATTTTGTTTGGTATAAGGTGAAACAGAGAACAACACTGACAGAATGTCAAGATGCTGTTATTACAGGTGGTCCTTGACTCCCATCTGTGATTGAGTTTGGCAGTTAAGGTTGGACAGTCATAAAACAGGTCATCACACGTCCCAATTTTACAACCTTTTATCCTGCAGCAGTCGTTAAAAAAAGTGGCACTCATAAAGTGAATGGGGTGTTTTTTGTCAGAAAGTGGAAATAAACACTGATTTCCCACAAAAACTTTGTAAATCACATGTCAATGAAAACTCAGTCACCCAGGCCAAAGGCGTCTAAAGGTTGAAGTACGGCAACTGGACCAATCTTTGTTAAACCAATATCTGAAGTTGGTGTGGCAAGAGTTGGTACATTTCATTCCAATGACTCTCTGCCTAACTAGATTAACAGAGTTTGAAGGGACCTTGTAGGTCTTCTAGTCCAACCCACCCCAGCAGGACTACACCATTTCTGACAAATGTCAGTCCAGTCTCTTCTTGACAGTTTCCTATGACAAAGCTCCAAAAACTTCCGAAGGCAACTTCTGTTCCATCGGTTGATTGTTCTCACTGTCAGAAAGTTCCTCCTTATTTCCAGGTTGAATCTCTCCTTGGTCTGTTTCCATCCATTATTCCTTGTCTGGCCTTCGGGTGCCTTGGAAAATAGCTTGACCCCCTTTCCTCTCTGTGGCAGCCCCTCAACTATAGGAACTATCATGTCTTCCCATATCTTCGCTAGACTAGCCATGCCCAGTTCCTGCAACCGTTCATCGTATGTTTTAGCCCCCAGTCCCCTAATCATCCTGGTTGCTCTTCTCTGCCCCCTTTCTAGAATCTCAACATCTGTTTTATAGTGTGGTGACCAATACTGGATGCAATATTCTAGGTGTGGTCTTACTGAGGCTTTATAGGGTGATATTAGTACCCCACTTGATCTTGATTGTATCCCTCTGTAAATGCAATTTAGGATTGCATCGGCTTTTTGGGCTGCCGCCGCACATTGCTGCCTCATATTTAGCTGGTTGTCCACTAAGACTCCAAGATCCTTCTCACAGTCACTGCTATTAAGCCTGGTTTCATCCAGTCTATATGTGTACTTTTGGTTTTTGTTGCCTAAGTGTAAGACTTTACACTCTGAATAATATAGTTGCTTGGATGAGCACCAAAACATTTCAGATTAACAAAGTTTGGTCCAGTTGCCACGATTCAACCTTTAGGCAGATTGTAAATATGGGTAGGACAAGAAGCAATGGATGGAAACTAATCAAGGAGAGAAGCAACTTAGAACTGAGGAGAACTTTCCTGACAGTTAGAATAATTAATCAGTGGAACCACTTGCCTCCAGAAGCTGTGAATGCTCCAACACTGGAAGTCTTTAAGAAGATGGTGGATAGCCATTTGTCTGAAGTGGTGTAGGGTTTCCTGCAGGGGGTTGGACTAGGAGACCTCCAAGGTCCTTTCCAACTCTGTTATTCTATTCTATTCTATTCTATTCTATTCTAAATCATCATTATGTGACTTCAGTTGCAGGCCAGGTGCCAAGCGTTCAGAAAAGGGGGACCCAGGCATAACTCTTATCAGATTTTCCATTTTTTTAAAAATCTCATAAGGGATTATTTTCATAACCAAAATAATATATTTTGCACTAGGATGCACAGAAATGTGTGAAAAAGGACGCTTAAACAACTATAGTCAAATGAAAATGGAGGTATGATGACGGTAACATGTATAAATGTCTGAGTTAAAATACTCGAGTTAATACGAATTATGCTTGATGACTGTGGAAGAGACGCACGAAAGCCTTTTGTAACCAACTGGTACACTTTCTACAGTATGTAAAAAAGGAATATTTTACGTGTTGTGTTTGTTTTGAAAATTAAAAATAAAAACAAACTTTTTAAAAAAAGAAATGTGTGAAAACCGGAAAATACTTAGGCAGCATTTCCATGGCACAGATCCACGGGGCATGAAATAACGAGGAAGAAGAACTGGGGTGACTTGAAAGCTGGATGGTGATAAAAATAGAAAAATATAACTGTGGTGTAAGCAAAATAGGGAAAACCCACAACCTCGAAGGAACCATTAACAATAATTTACTTATTTTATTCCTACGAAAATTGCACACCACCGACTTCAAGGTGGTTTGAAATGCCTCTTTATTTTTTCACTATCCTTTTGGCAAAGAAAACAAATATTGAGGCACACAATTTAGCATAGGGAGACTTCAAGAACTGCCTTTTTAAAAACACCACGTTCTTCCCTGTAATACACTGTACTGCCAGGAAGATCTGATGTAGCCCTTGGCTTGACTCTATGTGGTTGTTGAAAAGATGTCCGTGATGGCTGACTTTGGGTCAATTCCTTTGAATAAGAGATTGACTTTCAATTCTTTGGGTCCTTCATTGTGGTTGCAAATATTATCTTCATATTGTTGTGTGATTATGTTTGAGCTGCCAAAGGTCTTTATATTAAAGACTAGCTGATAACCTGGCGTTGTCCAGGTATGTATTTATCCCAATCCTGTATTAGAGGGAGCCCTCTTGTGGAGTACCGTGAAGCCATTACCATGGCAACTCCACTGTGCTGTACAGTAGAAGCCATTTTAAGGCACAATAGGCTGTATCTTAACAGAACTTGAATCCAAAATGCACACTATCACTGTCAAAAGTACTGTGACTTGACACTATGGATATAATTCAGTCCTTTTCATTTTAGCAGCCCAGGCATTCCAGAGTTATGCTGGAACACACACATACACACATGGATACATGCATGCATGGACCTTCTGACTTGCTTTCTCAAAGTGTCCAGGAGAAGAGCCTTTTCTGCCTTGGCCCCTGTTCTTTGGAACATCCTACCCACCCACTCCCAAGGTGAGATTTGTATCCACCCTCCTGAGCTTCCATAGGAGTCTGAAAACCTGGCTCTGCCAGTCGGCCTGGGAACCCCAACAGGGGGTACATCTCGCTGGAGATGACTGATGGATTGAGGCAAGACCCCCATCTTGCCCTGTGCCCATCTTGCTCCCTTTCCTCCCCATCTTTCAAATTGTAAATTATTACTATGGTTCATGGCACTCTTAGATTGGATTTGGCATTTTTACACACCTATCAAGTACCTGGGTTAGAAAGAGGTCGATGCTTTACGGTATGGGAGCTAACAGCACAGAATGTAAGCTGTTCCAAGAAAAGCTGCCTTTGGCAACTGACTGATGGTGAATTTGGTATTGAAGGGATGCTCCAGTTATTTTGCAATTACATCCAAGGCTCCTATTACTATTATTATGAATTTTTACTGTTTCTTATGGAGCAGATTTTTTTATTGTTTTTTCCTTCCATAACATCTTACAATCATTACATCAACACTGTTATGTCATCATACCTGTACCTATCAATCTTATTTCGCTTCTCAAGGAGGGAAGGAAGGAGAAAAGGAGAGAAGAAAGGAGGGAAGGAAGGAGGGAAGGAGGGAATGTAGGAGAGAAGGAAGGGGGGAAGGTAGGAGGAAAGGAAGGGGGAAAGGAAGGAGAGGAGGAGAGAAGAAAGGAGGGAAGGAAGGAGGGAAGGAAGCAGGGAAGGAGGAGGGAAGGAGAGAAGGAGAGAAGGGGGGAGGGAAGGAGGGAAGGGGGGAGGGAAGGAAGGAGGGAAGAAAGGAGAGTAGGCGAGAAGAAAGGAGGGAAGGAAGGAGGGAAGAAAGGAAGAAGAAGTAGGAATGTTGTAAGATAAGATAGAGTTATGGGATTGTAAGAAAGTAATCTCAAGTATATTGTCAAATGTAGGGGGAAAATTGTTATAAATACATATTATTAATAACAGTTATGAGATCATATAATTGTGAATGTATATATGAAATTAATAAAATTTTCAAAAATTGTTTAAAAAAATCTTATTTCGCTTCTATATTTATATACATTTATCTACAGTTCTATACATTTCTCTATTGTTTCTCGGCTGAATTAATTTTATTCCTGTTTTGCAACCATTTGTGCCAATTATCCCAAATGTCATAATATTCAGACTCTTCTTTGTCCTTTAATTTTAGTGTTAACTTGTCCATTTCTGCACAATCCCAAATTTTCTGAATCACTAATTCATCTGGGGGAATATTACTTTGTTTCCAGCATTGGGCAAACGCTATTCTAACCTGTAGTCAGATGGTGTATTAATATGTATTTAATTTTCTTTCTATATTTCCTCTTGGTTATTCCCAGCAGAAAGAGTTCAGCTTTGTACCCTATTTGTTCCTCTGTAATTTGTTGTGCCCATTTTTACTGTTTCAATGTTTATTGGCATTTAAGCCCACCCATTCACCCTTGCTCTATGGCATCCCATTTAGCCCCCCTCCCTTTTTAGCCAAAGCATATGCGCAAAAGGCTGAACTTTTGCGCAGATGGGGCGCAAAAGGCTGAACTCATGCGCAGATGGGGCGCATGAGAGCGAAGCGAGCGAGTGCATGTTTGCTCCCATTTGCAAACTGGTAGGGAAGGTATGTGAATGCCACCTCTGAGCAAGATACATAATATGCATATAGATAACATTTTGGCCTATAATTCTATTCTTTTCCTGCTCTCAGAAGCTCCTGGTGTCTTCCCACTCCAGGAAAAAAATAAAACAGAGAGTTGTAATGATTATAATCACAGGCGTTTTAGCTTTTTTAAAATTCTTAAATAGTGGGGAAATGCGATCAAAAGGGTGTCTACATCCCACTGTCACTTTTAATGTTCTTGGAACATTTAAATATTGTTGAAGTCATTTATGCAGCTCCAGCTAAACCTGCCCCATTTCTTTGGTACATGATCCTTGTTCTAGGAAATGAAAAGTGGTTTACAGACTTCCTTATATAGGGATTTTGCACAGTTAAATAAAAAGGGAAGAAAGGAATTTCCTCCTGATCGACGATAAGAAATTGGAAGTCATGTTTACATATTTTTAACAGCATATCCTTTTATGTAGGGGAGAAGCTTTATTTCTCTTCGAAAGATAAACAGTTAGAATTGTACAAATAATCATTCTGGATCAGAATGGAAGAGAGCGGGGGATTGGTCTCAGGGATTAAAATCCCACTTAGTTCTCAGAGAATAGCTCTCCTACTGCTGACATCTCAATGTAGTTTCCGGATTTATGCATTGGAATGATGAGATCATACCAAACCACAGATTAACAGAAGAACAGAGCTGGAGGGGACCGTGGAGGTCTTCTAGTCCAACCCCCTGCTCAAGCAGGAAACCCTATACCCTATCCGACACGTGATTGTCCAATCTCTTCTTAAAAGCCTCCAGTGTTTGGAGCATCCACAACTTCTGGAGGCGAGTTGTTCCACTGCTTAATTGTTCTTACTGTTTGGAAATTTCTCCCTAGTTGTAAGTTGCTTCTCTCCTTGATTAGTTTCCACCCATTGCTTCTTGTCCTGCCCTCAGGTGCTTTGGAGAATAGCTTGACTCCCTCTTCTTTGTGGCAGCCTCTGAGATATTGGAACATTGCTATCACGTCTCCCCTGGTCCCGTGACCCGTCAAAACCGCGGTCGACAAAAGCGCGCTCGACGAAAGCGCGTATGTGACGTCATCACAGCGCGACGAAAAAAATTAAAAATTGAAATAAAAATAAAATTAAAGCAAGCCGATTCACATAAAGGTAAGGGTTAGGGTTAGGGTTAGGGTTAGGGTTAGGTTAAGGGTTAGGGTTAGGTTTAGGGTTACGTTAAGTGTTAGGGTTACGTTTAGCGTTAGGTTAAGGGTTAGCATTAGGTTTAGCGTTAGGTTAAGGGTTAGTTTTAGGGTTAGTTTTAGGGTTAGGTTTAGGGTTAGGTTTGGGGGGGTTAGGGTAAGGTTTTCGCTTTAATTTTACATTTACCGCTCACAGCGCGATGTTTTTGTTGCGCTGTGATGACGTCACGTACGTGCTTTCATTGAGCGCGCTTTTGTCTACCGCGGTTTTGTGGTGGAACCCCCTGGTCCTTCTTTTCATTAGCCTAGACATACCCAGTTCCTGTAACCGTACTTCATATGTTTTATCCTCGAGTCCCCTAATCATCTTTGTTGCTCTTCTCTGCACTCTTTCTGGAATCTCCACATCTTTTCTACATCGTGGCAACCATGTGGTGAATAACTGCTATAGGGAAGTGTATTTGCAGTGCCTTCATCCTTCCTTGAAAAAAATAACCCATGTTGCCAGCTAATGCCTTTGCACTGATTTTTCTTTGAGGTTTGTTCTTTGAATTCGCTGGAGGTTCTCTTCTTTCAAATTAGGAAATATAAAAATAAAAAAACCCAGACTTTTCTATCAGCCACCTTGGGTATGTTCCAATCGAGCAAATGTTTCTGAAAATGGTTTAATACTAAGGGAGGAAAAAGCTTTACATTTTGCTAGATTGGACCCTTGACAAATATAGAGCAAAATCTATCCTAGTCAGCTAATCTGGGATAATGTATTTGAGCCAATTTTATGATTGCTCTTGTTCCTCTTGTCTTTTTTTTACACTTTTCTATCCCTTTACAACTTCTCTGACTGCTCTGCTTTTATTCTAAGGGAAAACATCAAGTCACATGGTTTGCCCTGGAGATTTAACGTAAGTGGATGAAGTCAGAGAAACTGGAATAAAAAATTATACAGTGAAAGGGAGGATATTCATCCCACTTAACTATCTTGTATAATCACAGCTTGTCCAACATACAGTTCTTGTCAAAGGGTCCTCATGAGATCAGAGGCGAGCACTGGTAATCCTCGAGTTACCACCTAAGAACTAAGGAGAAATTTCCTGACAGAACAATTAATCAGTGGAACAACTTGCCTCCAGAAGTTGTAAATGCTCCAGCACTGGAAGTTTTAAAGAAAAGATTGGATAACCACTTGTCTGAAATGGTATAGGGCAGGGGTCATCAGTGTGTGGCTCTGGAGCTGCATGTGGCTCTTTCATCCCTCTGCTGTGGCTCCTGTCACTGGTCGCTGCCACAATTTTGAGAGGAGCTTCCAGTTGGGGGGGGAGCACAGCGTGCCAGGAGGAGACTCTATGGCAAGGAACAGGTTTTCTGGGCAGCTCCACAATTGACAGGGCTTTCAGTTAGGACAGGAAGAGGATAAAGGATCCCGCGCTAGGAGGAGACTCTATGGTGGGGGAACTGGACTTCCAGTTGGCTCCAGAATTGAATGGGGGGCTTCCGGTTAGGACCTTTGTGGCTTTTGGGGTGTTTAAGGTTGCCGACCTCTGGCATAGAGTTGGACTAGAAGACCTCAAAGATTCCTTCCAACTTTGTTATTCTATTCTGTTCTGCTCTAAAATGACCAACAGCAAGGTAGATGGACTCAGTTAGAAAGCGTTGAAAGATGAAGTTTGGGAAAGTTCATTACCATGGAGAAAAATCTGTGAGGTCGCTTGGAATTGAAAACAATTTCATGGTGCAGAATATATATATATAATTGAAAACAATTTCATGGCGCAGAATATATATATATATATATATATATATATATATATATATATATATATATATATATATATATATATATATATATGTATATAATATTTATGCTGATAAATAAATGAAGAGAGACTAGTATAGATCTATACATTATAGAACATTATAAGATCTGGGATAAATTTTATCGATGGTTGGAATATAAAAGGGAAAGCCCAAAAGAGGCATGAGCCAAGATTCATAGAATGGAGACTAGAATTGTGCATGAAATGATAAATGCGAGAATGTAGAAGATAAACATAAGCCTACATAGCTGGAAATAGGTTACTTTTTTCTTTTTTGTAAATAAGGTCTGGGTCTAATGTTAAAAAAACAACAACAGGGTGGCTACAATGTATAACTGAATATCTCAGCAGGGTATGGCATAGATTCTGCCCGGATGGTTTATCTGTGTCCAACATTTAAAATTATGTTTAATAAAAAAAACTTTTTAATTAAAAACAAAGAAAAGTATAAGAGTACCATATTTTACCGGAGTATAAGGTGCACAAAGGTTTTGAAGAGGCAATTTTTTTTTAAAAAAGCCTTTGCACTCTGCAAACCTTCCCAAAACAGCCGTTTTTTCACAAAAACGGGCCCGTTCCCCCCCCCCCCAAAAGGGCATGAATAGCCTTTAGGAGGATCGTAAAGTGCTCTGGGGAGGGGGGGGGCAAAATGAGCAAAAAATTGCCTGTTTTTGTAAAAAAAAAAAAGGGCATGGATAGCCTTTAGGAGGCTTATAGAGTGCTCCCAGGGGACTGGGGCAGGGGGCAAAATTGAGCAAAAAAACCAGCCCGTTTTTTGAAAGCCTCTCTGAAAGCCTCCTAAAGGCTTTGCATGGCCATTTTGGTAAAGGGGTGGGGTTTCGGGAGGCAAAAAATGCTGTATTCAGTGTATAAGACGCACCCAGATTTTCAGCCTCTTTTTTTGAGGGAAAAAGGTTTGTCTTATAATCCGAAAAATACAGTACTTCAAAACATCTTCAGTCCAATTGTTTACATTAATTGCTCCTGGAGAACAGTTAGCTCCGGTAATCAATTAGAAACATCAACCATGAGGAGTGGGGGGGGGAGGGGTGTGTTCTGCTAATGCAGAACATATGGACATGGAGCTGGTATTCCATTAACACACGTTCCTTGCTGCACCGTTATTGGATTTCCCTGGCAGACGTCCCATGGCCTGATGCATTTGGCAGCAGAACCAGATTGGCCCAATGTCCTCCCTGATAGGGCTGGCATCAAATTGCAGCCTCAGCTCTTGATCTCCATCCCCGTAACTTGGTTTCAAGGGACGGACGCTTGTCTAAATTAAACAATTTTAGCAGATGGCATTTCTTGCCAACCCCGGGCTGATGGGAGCCTGGAGATGGGTCAAAGACGGGGAGGTTAACCTGAGCTTTGACATCGGAGAAGAGGAAGGTAACGCAAGGAGGAGCAACATGAGAATACAACAGAAGGCACGGCAGGTTAGCGCCTGGGATATACTCAGAAGGAGAAAATTCATGCCCAAGGTCAGACGCTTAATCCAGTCTGGGAAGGAGGCTGTGAATCATCATTAAGAGCTAATCTGTTGCCCTAATGGCTGTCCCTTTGTGCTACCGGTTTGGTTTTAGGGGTGAGATCGGAATTCTGCATTTTGGGGTGATGGATAATTCACTGATAATTATCCTTACTCGGTCTATGGTTTCTGGATGTCACTGAGAGCGAGTGGCTGGTCATACAATTTCAACTAACTAACTAAATAACTGACTGACTGAGGTCAAATAGCATCTGCTAAATTGGATAAATAAATAAATAAATAAATAAATAAATAAATAAATAAATAAATAAATAAATAAATAAATAAATAAATAAATAAATAAGCAAATAAATAAACAAATATCTATGAAAGAGACCTAAAACAAGATGGATCGATGATATCAGCACCTATTTCAGGCCCAGTTGGCATAAGAAAGCTCTGGACTGTATTGGTTGGAATCATGCAGGAGAAGGAGAAGGAGAAGAAGAAGAGGAGGAGGAGGAGGAGGAGGAGGAGGAGGAGGAGGAGGAGGAGGAGGAAGAAGAAGAAGAAGAGAAAGAGGAGGAAGAAGAAGAGGAAGAGGAGGAAGAAGAGGAAGAAGAGGAGGAGGAAGAAAAAGAAAAAGAAGAATAGAAGAAAAAGAAAAAGAAGAATAGAAGAAAAAGAAGAAAAAGAAGAGGAGGAAGAGGAAGAAAAAGAAGAACAGAAGAAGAAAAAAAGAAGAAGAAGAAGAAGAAGAAGAAGAAGAGGAAGAAGAAGAAGAAGAAGAAGAAGAAGAAGAAGAAGAAGAAGAAGAAGAAGAAGAAGGGGAAGGGGAGAAAGAGAGGGAGAGGGAGAAGAAGAGGAGGAGGAGGAAGAGGAGGAAGAAGAAGAAGAAAAGGAAGAAGAGGAGGAGGAAGAAGAAAAAGAGAAGAAGAAAAGGAAGAGGAGAAAAAGAAGAGGAAGAGGAAGAGGAAGAAGAGGAGGAGGAAGAGGAAGAAAAAGAATAGAAGAAGAAATTCAATACATGAATGTCAGTAACTCTCATCCAACAAAATCTTTCGAGGGAGGATTTACAGTCACAGACCTCATCTGGCTTGGAGAGCTGACAGGCCGATATCTGCAAAACTTTGCAAGGAGTCTGGGAGAGTCACAAACCAATTAAGTGAACTAATGGTCTCCTGCAAACTCCACTCCCCTTTCACTCATCTTTCATTTCCTCTGGGAGAGGCCATTCATAATCCACCCTTGGCCTTACTCCCAAGTCGACCCCTGTTCTTTAGCTCTTCCCTTTGTCTGGGAACTCTGCCCATGCGCACACTGGGAACAGGCTCCAGCTGGTCGTCTGCCTCACTGATGTCTGACTCTGAAGGCAGCTGATAACTGGCATACGGCTCTGGCCCCATCTCTGCCTCCGACACAGAGCCCTCATCAGAGCCTCCCAAGGTGAGTTGCAGAGTTGCATCTGCTGGTATATCGGCTACTACTAGAAACATGTACTAATAATGATTTCTTTTTGGCCAACAACAAAACCAAAAAGGTGGTTTCATTCTGGCATTTTAAAGTTTGACCTAGACCAGAGGTGGGATTCCAAATCTTTTCCTACCGGTTCTATGAGAGAGAGTGCTTTGCGTGTATGCAGCACTGAAAGACCGCCCTCAGTGTCAGTGCTGATGAGCTGAGTTATTGTTCAGCAATCCACTCTGCCATGCGAATCAGCTGAGCTAAAAAACAAGGGAATATAGGACAGGAAACAACAGGAGTGGGAGGGCGGGGCCAGCCAGAGGTGGTATTTGCCGGTTCTCTGAACTACTCAAACTCTCTGCTATCGGTTCGCCCAAACCAGTCTGAACCTGTCTGAACCAGTCCAAACCGGCTGAATGCCACCTCTGACCTAGACACAGAAGAAGAAAAAGAATGTCATAAAGATGAACATAAAGGTGGATGAAAACTTTGTCCAAATTTTGATGAGTCTACTGAATTTTCACCTACTGAATCTGCATGAGAACTGGAATTTGGCCATACTGAAGTTGACAGATTTACATTTCTTGAGGAATTTGGAGAGGGCAGGAGGAGAGGGGAAATAATCACTGAATTTAGAAACATTGGCAGGAGCAAGCAGACTTTGACATTGTGGAAAAAATGGGAAAGAAAAAAAGGAAAGGAACGGAAAGATTTCTCCAAGAGATATAATCTCCCCCTCTCCCCTCTCAATTGGAACATTAGACAAATGAGCATACTGTGTTTCTATACTTTCTCCTCTTTATAAAAAAATCACAAGGGTACAGAATGTTGGTTTCAAGTCACAGGAGCAACAGAAATATATACTGATGCATCTTAGTAGTTAATATGGAAAAGAATAATTTGAATTTACTTAACTATGTCATACAGAAGTTACAGCAAATGTGCTATCACTCCACTAATAAGATTCTGATAACTCTACAAAAACTCTCTTTGATCCAGCAGTCATATGAGACATTGTGGTCATTTTTCTCAAACAGAATTTTCATATTTGACATCTTATGCTCATGAGTTCAGCTGAAAAATATTTGGCCGGAAGCCTGAGATCCTTGGTTGGCGAGGGAAAATTGTCATCTGGTTAGTCACAGAGGAATCAGATGTTTGCTAACCAAGATTAGCTAATAATTGCCCAGGGGGACATCAAAGCATGGGGCAGAACTAAACATATGTTTTTGTAGAAGTGACATCTTAGCTGTAGCCTTGGACTTTTGAGTTAATCAATTCAGGCCTTGGAATGACGTGTTATGATGTCCTCTAGGAGAAATGGAACATAAAGTTAACATCGGAATGATTAATTGTTACTGTGATATTAAAGCTGAACATGCTGAAGTCAATCAAGAATAAGCTGTCAATAATACTAATACTAATAATAACAATAACAATAACAATAATAATAATAATTGGAGCCCTTGGAGCAATATCTAAAGGGCTACCTAGCTATTCAGAAATTCCAAATTTATCAGACTTGAACATTCTGATTCTACAAAAAACCACCCTACTTGGAACAGCTTATATCCTCCGATGTTACCTTAACAGTTCCTAGGTCCTCGGTTAGGCGCGGATTTGCCCTCCGCTGTTATGTCATTGCGGTAGGGTCGGTTTTTTCTTAGCGCTTCGGACATTGCGGATTTGCCTCCGCACTTATGTCGACGTGGATAAGGGCTTCGCGGTTTTGTGGTGGAACCTTGGAACACTGCTATCATGTCTCTCCTGGTCCTTCTCTTCACTAGACTAGCCATGCCCAGTTCCTGCAACCGTTCATCATATGTTTTAGCCTCCAGTCCCCTAATCATCCTGGTTGCTCTTCTCTGCACTTTTTCTAGAGTCTCAACATCTTTTTTATAGTGTGGTGATCAAAACTGGATGCAGTACTCTAGGTGTGGTCTTACTAAGGCTTTATAGAGTGATATTAGTACCTCACTTGATCTTGATTTTATCGACTGCAGTGATTCAATTAACAAACATGGCAAGAAAAATTGTAAAATGGGGCAAAGCCCTCTTAACAGATTTCTCATTTGACAACATAAATTTTAGGCTCAACTGTGGTCTTAAGTTGAGGACTATCTATAGATGGTTCTCTTTAAAAAGTGAAAGAGCTGCTTCATCTAGCAGTTTTGAGCAGATGGTCCTCTTGAACCTTCAACCAAGCAAAGTTCCCAATTGAAGAGTTCCTCAGTCCTAAGATTTAACCTGAAGAAGAGAAAAATAAATTGTGTTCTTGATTGCTTAATAATCCATTTATCTAGCATGATGAGGCAGTAGAACAAAGTATTCCAGTTCCAAAATAAACCCTGTAAAACCCTATTATTATTATTATTTTCTAAAAATAACCTGCCTTCAAACAATTGAAGTTCTGCAATGAATTTTGACTGGCTCGAGAGAGAGAAAAAATGTGCATTTTTAAGCACGATTTGGAAAACCCACAGAATACAAGGAAGAATAATAAATATGACACGGATTCTATATAACAGTGTATGGTTTTACAGGGCTGGATTGGAACCTGTGGCTTGCAGAGAAAAACAGGTTTCAGTTAAATTTTGGAAGGATGTAGTTGGAACAGCCTGTCTCTGGATCTTTGCTAAAAAATATTTTAAAAAATGCTGAGCAACCACCTTCCAGAGATTTCCAGGTTTTCTGGAGTGAACAGGACCCTTGAGTGCTCCCTTCCAATTCTAATATTGGATTAGTATATGAAAAGTTGGGTTTGTGATCTCCATGTCTGAAATTTCCACTTGGAATAGAGGGCAATATCTGTAGCCAGGCGTAATTGTTTCCACATTTCTCTTAAACATGTGAATACCCTCTTCCAATTCCATTTACAGTCAGGAAACGGGCATGTGATTGTAACCACACTGTACTGAGGTAACTATGATCTTCGCTCCTATTTTTGTCAAGTCTATTATTAGCTCAAGTTGGTCTGCTCGGTATTCGGAGTTCTTCGCTTGCTGAAAGTCAATGTTAATGCCCTTCAGAGAAGAGGTTCAAAACGGCTTCCTCCATCTTTATTTTATTTACAGATTCTTCTCCGGGTGCCAGGATTTCCCCCCCTCCCCAGCGTAGTAAAAACAAATATTTCATTCATGGCCAAGTAGCTTAGTCATCTGATTCTCGGCCCTGATCTGATCTTTAGGAACAATGAATGGCTTCCATTTCACTGGCAACCAGGAACTTCCTTTTTCTTGTCTTCCTGACCTCCTCCTTTCTCTCTCTCTTTTTTAAATATCCTTGACTTTATCACAGAAATTGATTTATTAAACGCACATCTGGTAAATTTCCTCTAAGTAAAAAAGAAGAGATAGGGAGGGAGGGAGGGAGGGAGGGAGGATGTTAATGTAACAGGTGAAGGGAGACTCAAAACAGGAAAGTTTCTTTAGAATTCAGAGCCTACGTTATGGATTAATGTACAAAATCCTTCCTACACCTATCCTCCGCGAGCTGCGCTGGCTACCTGTCGATCTCCGGATACGCTTCAAGGTGCTACTTGCCACCTATAAAGCCCTTCATGGTAGTGGATCTGGGTACTTGAGAGACCGCCTACTGCCGATCACCTCCACACGACCCATTAGATCTCATCGTTTAGGCCTCCTCCGAGTTCCATCCGCTGGCCAATGCCGACTGGCCACCACGTGGAGGAGAGCCTTCTCGGTGGTAGCTCCGACCCAATGGAACGATCTCCCCGTGGAGCTTCGTACCCTCACCACCCTCCAGACCTTCCGCACAGCCCTTAGAATCTGGCTATCCCGTCAGGCCTGGGGCTAAAGATTGTAACCCGCCCGAATGGTATGAATGTTGCGTTTTAATCATGTACTGTCTTATATGTAAAAGTCTGTCCCCCCCTTCCTTTTGATTGTGAGCTGCCCTGAGTCCCCCCAGGGAAAAGGGCGGCATACAAACAAACAAACAAACAAACAACCTCTCCACTGTCCAACTCTGCTGCCAACTCCTCAGGCTGCCAGCAGACCACAACAGGTCCACAGTCATCTGAGGGTCATCTTGAGTCATTCCTGGTTGCTCCCACTGAAATCTGAGGAGTGCACTGCCTAAGAGCCAGCTTGGACAGCAGAGTCAGCTGTTTGTTATGTTATGTTATGTTATGTTGATTTTATCTATATGCTGCCCTTTTCCCCCGAAGGGGACTCAGGGCGGCTCACAACTCAAACCAGGGAGGGGGGATACAGACAAAATTAAAAATGACACAAAACAATACATGGTTTAAAACACACAACAGTCATACCATTCGAGACGGGGGCAACGGTTCCTTAGCCCCAGGCCTGTCGGAACAGCCAGGTTTTAAGGGCTTTGTGGAAGGCCTGGAGGGTGGTGAGGGTTTGAATCTCCATGGGGAGTTCGTTCCAGAGAGTCGGAGCAGCCACAGAGAAGGCTCTCCTCCGGGTAGTCGCCAGTCGACACTGGCCGGCGGATGGAATTCGGAGGAGGCCTAATCTGTGGGATCTAATCGGTCTAGTGGAGGTGATTGGCAGCAGGCGGTCTCTCAAGTACCCAGGTCCAATACCATGAAGGGCTTTATAAGTGACAACTAGCGCCTTGAAGCGTATCTGGAGACCAATAGGCAGCCAGTAAGTAAGTAATAGGCAGTAAGTAAGTAAGTCAGTAAGAAGAAGAAAAACCACCACCTAGCTGCTCAGTGCGCCATTTTTGGAAGGCCCGCCATTTTCAGAGTACCTGTAGATGATGGTCACCACAATGAACTATAGGGTTTTTTCCCCCACTCCATATTGGATAAAGGTAGGCCATCTGGTATCCTCCAGGTGTTTGTAATGACAGTTCTTCAATCCCTTGATATTGCTTGGGCTTGTGCTCTACATGGGGCTGCCCTTGAAGAGCATTCGGTGACTTCAGCTGGTCCAGAATGCGGCCGGCGAGCGATTGTGGGTGCACCTCGTTTCACCCACGCAACACCTATCCTCCGCGAGCTGCACTGGCTACCTGTCGATCTCCGGGTACGCTTCAAGGTGCTACTTGTCACCTACAAAGCCCTTCATGGTATTGGATCTGGGTACTTGAGAGACCGCCTACTGCCAATTACCTCCACTCGACCAATCAGATCCCATAGATTAGGCCTCCTCCGAGTTCCATCAGCCGGTCAATGTCGACTGGCAACCACGCGGAGGAGAGCCTTCTCTGTGGCAGCTCCAACCCTATGGAACGAACTCCCCGTGGAGATTCGTACCCTCACCACCCTCCAGACCTTCCGCATAGCCCTTAAAACCTGGCTGTCCCGACAGGCCTGGGGCTAAAGACCGTAACCCACCCGAATTGTATGAATGTTGTGCTTTTAACGATGTACTGTCTTATGTGTTTAACCTGGTTTGTCCTCCCTTCCCCCTGAACTGTGAGCCCCCCTGAGTCCCCCCAGGGAAAAAGGGCGGCATACAAATAAAATACCTATACCTATACCTAAATGACAGGAGTTGAACTTCAAAACAGTTCTCTACTTCTGAGCTAAAATGTCCTACGAATTGTGATCCATCACTTGGATCAATGTTTCCCGACCTTGACAACCTTAAGACGTCTGGACTTTGACTTCCAGAATTCTAAGAAGATTTCTGAGAATAGAATTCGGGGGGTTGAAGTCCACGCATCTTTGCCAAGATTGAGAAGACTGGTTTAGGTAGAGATGTCCTTGAGATAATGATGTTGATGAACATATCCATCCCGGTTCTTGGCAATTCTATGGATCAGATCTCTCCTCATCTTCTGATCTTCCATTGCTTCCTTGGTCCTTCAGATAGTCACAAATAACACCAAAAATGTATCTTAGTCTTATTGTAAACCCTCAATATTCATCAGAACTGAGTTCAAGGCCACGGGGTAAATCACCCTATCGAGTGGGTGCTACATTAAGCAATACTGCATTCAGTTTTGGTTGCTAAGATGTAAAACAGATTTTGAGACTCTAGAAAGAGTGCAGAGAAGAGCAACAATGATGATTAGGGGACTGGAGGCTAAAATATATGAAGAGCAGTTGCAAGAACTGGGTATGCCTAGTTTAATGAAAAGAAGGACTAGGGGAGACATGATAGCAATGTTCCAATAACTCAGGGGTTGCCACAAAGAAGAGGGAGTCAAACTATTTTCCAAAGCACCTGAGGGCAGAACAAGGAGCAATGGGTGGAAACTAATCAAAGAGAGAAGCAACTTAGAACTAAGAGAAATTTCCTGACAGTTGGAACAATTAATCAGCGGAACAGCTTGCCTCCAGAAGTTTTGAATGCCCCAACACTGGAAGTCTTTAAGAAGATGTTGGACATCCATTTGTCTGAAAGAGTATAGGGTTTCCTGCCTAGGCAGGGGGTTGGACTAGAAGACCTCCAAGGTTCCTTCTGACTCTGCTATTGTATTGTATTTTTAGGGATTTGTAGATTCATGTTTGTAAATTTCCAATAAAGGCTGTTTACTGCAGAACTGCCTCAAAATTTCTTGCTAACATGGATTATATATTATATATTCTACTAAAAGTAAAGTAAAGGGGTTCCTGCAGATTTTATTCTGCTAGTCATAGGAAGTAGTGCTCATCTCCCTTTCAAAGCTATTGAGCCAGCTCTGTCTGAAGACATTTCTGTGGTCATGTGACCAGCATGACATCACGGAATGCTGTTACATTCCCACTGAAGTGGTACCTATTTACCTACTCGCATTTTCATGCTTTCAAACTGCTAGATGGGCAATAACTGAGATGAAGATGGGAACTCATGCCATCACATGGCTCTCAGGTTTCAAACCTGGGCTGCCGGCTTTCCAGCCAAAAAGCCCAGCATCTTAACCCCGGAGTTATCACGCCAACCCCCGCTAGAGTCTAATAGAAAATGCAAAATGCATTCCTTGCCTCAAGCAGCTCGATAATGATTCAGAAGTCAGACATAACTGTCCTGCTACCTCATAGAAAAAAAAAGCCAATGTTACGACAGCCTTTAGGCATCCTGGCTAAATGAATGACGAAGAGCCAAATATATTGTAGAGTTATCTACGTCTTTCTGAGCTATTGATTTCCCTTGCAATTGTGAGAATCTTCTGTAGCTTTTCTCAACCTTTGCCTATCCAGTTGTAAAAAAAAAAATGCATTGGGAAAAAAATAGTCTCTTTTTTAATTTTAAACCCGTCCCCTCCCCGTAACAACTCACAACATTCAGCGGACAAGATTTTAAGTGGGGCTGCATTTCTTTGTATTGTGGACTTCACAATGGAGCCGCAATTTTTTATGCTGGCAGCTTGAGAGAAATCATTAGTAAAAAAGCAAGTCTAATTTCCTGCTTTTTAAATCCACGCACTTCTGTGATTGCATGGTTTTGCAAGAAAGGTGACTTAATAGTTTTCTCCAGTGTGGACTTTAAGACCTGGGAAGCCACTCTCTGCAAAAAGTCGTTTATGACAGACAAGTCTCCCTTTTTAATGTCTACAGTCATAAAGGTTTTTTTCCAAAAGGCAACTGGACTTTGATTTTCCTTGAAGATGTTTCTCTTCTCATCCAAGAAGCCTCCTCAGTTCTGTCTGAAGATCAGTCAGAACTGAAGAAGGTTCTTGGATGAGAACAGAGGTGGTATTCAGCCGGTTCGGACCAGTTCAGGCAAATCGGTAGCTCCGACGATCAGCTACTCTATCCTGTCCTTCAGTTCCTGCTTTCTAGCTCATCTCAATCATGTGTCACATGGGAGTGCACTCTCACCGAACCGGTTGTTTAACAAGGACATGTACGGTCATGAATGGTTCACTCTTCTGTTGTTTTACATTTAAAAAATAGCCATTTGATTCTTTTTTTTAAATTTAAAAAAAGGTCTTTATTAAGTAAACATTGAAAATGTTGGACATAGTGCAATGGTGGGTTGCTAATCCCGTTCCAACCGGTTCGGTTGGAACGGGGCCGGCGGCGTCCTCATGCACGCGCGCAGTTCACGCATGCGTCTTAGCACCTGTGCGATGCTCCAGCTGCTCGCAGAGACTCGCGCAGGCGCTGTATGTGCCATCCAGCTGCTCGCGGAGAATCGCGCAGGCGCTGTATGTGCCAGACCGGTAAGGAGCGCGGGCGGGCAGGTGAGTCCTTTGCCGTTCCCAGAAGTTACTTACTTCCAGGTTCGCCGACCAACTGGTTCACAGGGACCGCCGTGAACCGGTTGAAACCCACCCCTGACATAGTGTGACATTTCTTGCATAGAGTTTTTTTTTATCTTACAACAATAACAGTTTATATCCATTACATAGGTACATATAGTCAATCAAATGACCTACCCATTAATCCCTTTCATTATATAGTTACTATCAGTACATATACATACCCAATTCCTACCTATCGTACAATGTTAATACCATATTTTCCAATTCTTAACTTATCCGTGTTTTTTCTGTCCCAATCTTTTCCCCTCGTTTCTACCATCGGTACCATTTGTCCCAGATTTTGTGGCATTCTATCTCCCCTTTGTCTTTGAACTCTAGAGTCAGCCTGTCCATTTCTGTTCAATAGCCATTTGATTCTTGATGGGAGACATTTCTGTACTGTACTGGGACTCAAATCAGTTCATTGGAACAGATAGCCCTGGTTTCTTTCTTGCTTTAGAATTAGACGGCATGTTTCCTGTTTAGTCCTGTTAGATGTGGCCCATCTTGAGATAAACCCACTTCAAATCCTCCTGGTTAAAGAACAAGACTTGGCTTCCCCCAAATTTTAAACTGCCAAGGGGCACAAACTTTTTCAGACCAGTGAAATGCATTTCCCAAAGGAAAGAGAAGGGTTAGGATGCTACCATTTTATTTAATTGTTTACATTTATGTGTTTGTTCAAGTTATACAGGACCCTCATAGCAATTAGCTGGTTTCATTTACATTGAAATAAAATGAATGATTGTTAAGACTGTAACATGCCAATCAGAGCTGG
The DNA here is from genome assembly GCF_051295495.1 of Thamnophis sirtalis. NCBI lineage: Eukaryota > Metazoa > Chordata > Lepidosauria > Squamata > Natricidae > Thamnophis > Thamnophis sirtalis. The sequence goes on along the minus strand of NW_028261382.1, from coordinate 110,734,115 downwards.
GTTCCTACCAGTTTGGACCCGTTCGGCTGAACAGGTAGAAACTTGGCGGATTCTATCGAGCCTATGGTGCTGCCATCTTGTTTTTTGATTCTGTGCCAGTGATGGGATTCAGCCGGTTCTCACCTATTCGGGAGAACTGGTTCGTAACTTTCTAAGCAGTTCGGAGAACCGGTTGTTGGAAGAAATTTAATTTTATTTTTTCCCCACTTTACAGGGCTAATCCTGTAAGGAGGGCAGGAAGGAAAAATTCTGGTGTTGTTTCTAGCCTCATCTTTATTGCCCTGCTTACAGAAACTGCCTCTCCAGTTAAACCTTATTGCATTGTAACAGCTAAGGCGAAGCGCCCATCGACATGAGTTGGCCACAGCCACATTGTCACATGACCACCGAGCTATGCCTACCCAGCTGGTCATTATGGCAGAGAACCGGTTGTTAAATTATTTGAATCCTACCACTATCCTGTGCATGCACAGAAGTATTTGTTACCTACATGCCAAGTGCGCATCAAGTGTGTGTGCGCCCAAAGTGTGTCCCTGAGTGAACAGGCAGTAGAAGAAGCTGGAATCCACCCCTGATGCCAATTGTGGCCATTTAATGATCGTCACCTATCACATCAAAAATTAAAATACAGGAGGCAGGAATCTCTAGTACTTACCGTATTTTTCACAGTATAAGACGCACCCTTTCCCCTCAAAAATGAGGATGAAAATATGGGTGCATCTTATACACTGAATACAGCGTTTTTTGCCTTCTGAAACCTCGCCCCCTTTGCAAAAATGGCTGTGCATAGTCTTTTGGAGGCTCCCAGAGTGCTCCTGGGGGCTGGGGAGGGCAGAAATGAGCGAAAATGAGCCCTTTTTTGCTTGTTTTTGCCCCCAGCCCCCAAGAGCACTCTATAAGCCTCCTAAAGGCTATGCGTGCCCTTTTTTAAAATGGGCCCATTTGTGGTAGGTCTAACCTAACCCTGAACCTAGCCCTAGCCCTAACCCTAACCCTAACCCTAACCCTAACCCTAACCCTAACCCTTACCTTAACCCTATTCATGCTTTTGTTGGCGCGCTGTTGTCGGTGCGATTTCAACATTGCTCTTTTCTCGCCGCGGTTTGTCGGCACGCTTTTGTCATATGCGCATTTGTCAGGTCACGTAAATCTGGATGGAACTGGTCCTGTACATGTCCCCCAACCAGTGTCTATGAGACTAATTATACCGAAGTACTTCAGTGATCACCATGACGTAAGTTGGAGGTTAACTACCTCCATCTTACCATCACAGTCTGAGGAATTGTGGTCTTCTCTGCTAGGGAAAAGGGAAACCACAGGATATTGTATCTTGGGAGATGCAAAGTTCTTTATGTAAGTGGTCAACGTCTATGGCTTAACTACACCCACATTCTTTGTTTAAACAGCTGTTAGTATTTACAACCCTCACACTTTCAGTAAGGAAGCGGTAGCTTTCCCAACGATGGTCTCCACCAGACTGTTTGCTTGATACAGTTCTTTTAATAGGGGAGCATGTGGTTATTATTCTAAACATGGTGTGCAATGTTGTTAAATTAAACTACAAACATGGTTAATCAGTAGCAGGGCGTAGTCCAGAGTCCTAGCATATGTATCCAGTGTCAGAACACAATTCTGAAACATATGACACCAAGAAGGGAATAAAAAAGATGTGAGTTGGTGCATTGAATGCCTGGCTTTCATTACAGAAAGGTCTTCATTCTGCTTTATTAAAATGCATGCAGTTTTCCTATAAAGTTTCTATAAAAATGCAGGGTATTCAGCAAATTTTGTGGAGAAATGCAAACTAAACAAGATGGTGTTGTGTACTCTATGTGGAAAACCCTACCCAAAAAATCTTTAAAGGTTATTTATAGATTATGCTAAATAATGTGTGTGCTAAACCACAACGAACCAAGGTTAAAGCGAACCAAGTTTACCATGCTGTGTAAATGTAACCACTCTTCTTTTATTAATCTGGTTGAAGCATCTTGTACAATGCAAGCAATGGATATCTCTACTTACATTTGCTTCATCTCTCTGCTTCAGGCGAATTGTTTGTATCAAAGAAAAAAGGACTATCCACGGAATGAACATGCCTATCATATCATCACATAAAAATCAAACCTTACAATAAAGCTAGCTAGATTGCAAGAGACTACATGGATATGTGCAGTTTTCTTTGAAAGCACCACAGAAGTGGTTAACCAATGGGTTTTTTGGAGATCCTTTTTCTGACTCTAGGGTATATCTTGAGGTTTCTCTGATGGTTTTTCATCCAAGTATGACCAGATCTGAACTTCCTTAGTTTTTTAAGCTTGGCTAGATAACAATAGCACTTAGACTTATATACTGCTTTACAGTGCTTTACAGCCCTCTCTAAGTGGTTTACAGAGTCAGCATATTGCCCCATCAATCTGGGTCCTTATTTTACCCCACCTCGGAAGGATGGAAGGCTGACTCAACCTTGAGCCTGGTGAGATTTGAACTGCCAAAATGCAGGCAGCCAACTGCCAGCAGAAGTAGCCTGCAGTACCGCACTCTAACCACTGTGCCACCGTGACATAACAAACTTTTGGCTTGGTCTTTTGTACCAAGAAATACTTTAATCAAACAACTATTGACACCTCAGGGACGCGTTGGCTCAGTGGCTAAGATGCTGAGCCAAAGGTCGGCAGTTCGGTGGGTTCAAATCCCTAGCGCCACATAACGGAGTGAGCTCCCGTTACTTGTCTCAGTTTCTGCCAACCTAGCAGTTCGAAAGCATGTAAAAATGCAAGTAGAAAAATAGGAACCACTTTTGGTGGGAAGGTAACAGCGTTCTGTGTGCCTTCATACCGGCCACATGACCATGGCGACGTCTTCGGACAGCGCTGGCTCTTCGGCTTTGAAATGGAGATGAGCACCGCCCCCTAGGGTCAGGAACAACTACTAGCACATATGTGTGAGGGGAACCTTTACCTTTACCTTATTAATACCTCAGAGAAGAAATGAGCAAGGAGAAGGTCACACTCCCATCAACAGTGACAGAACAAATACTGTTCATAAACAGGAAGGAAACTGCACACTCACTCACACTGATGATGTTACCCAGTTGGCTAATAAAATGCCTGCAAGAAAACAACCAAGCTCAGAGCACACCAAGGATTCTCTTCTATCTCTCCCACCCTTCTTTTACAGACAAAAACCATGGGAAGCTAAAGTGTTTTAGAAGCTAAAGATTACAGATTAACAGAGTTGGAAGGAACCTTATAGGTCACCTAGTTGAACCAACCACTCAAGCAGGAGACCCTTCACCATTTCTGACGAATGGCAGTCCAATCTCTTCTTGAAAGTCTCAAGTGATGGACCCCCTCCCCCCCACAATTTCCAAAGGCAACTTCTGTTCCATTGGTTGATTGTTCTCACTGTCAGAAAATTCCTCCTTATTTCTAGGTTGAATCCCCTTGGTCCATCCATTATTCCTTGTCTGGCCTTCAGGTGCTTTGGAAAACAGCTGGATCCCCTTCCTCTTTGTGGCAGCCCCTCAAATATTGGAACGCTGCTATCATGTCTCCCCTGGTCCTTCTCTTCACTAGACCAGCCATGCCCAGTTCCTGCAACCGTTCTTCATATGTTTTAGCCTCCAGTCCCCTAATCATCCTGGTTGCTCTCCTGTGCACTCTTTCTAGAGTCTCAACCAGGGGTGGGTTTCAACCGGTTCGCGGCGGTCCCTGCAAACTGGTTGGTCGCCGAACCCGGAAGTAAGTAACTTCCGGGAACGGCGAAGGGCACGTGCGCCCGCCCGCAGTCCTTACCCGGTTTTGACGAGTTCTGCGCTTCCACGCATGCGCAGGACGCATACAGCGCCTGCGTGATCGTCCAGGAGCAGCTGGAGCATCGCGCAGATGCTAGTACGCATGCGTGCACCGCGCGCATGCACGAGGACGCCGCCGGCCCTGTTCCAACCGAACCGGTTGGAACGGGGCGAGAAACCCACCCCTGGTCTCAACATCTTTTTTATAGCGTGGTGACCACAACTAGATGCAGTACTCTAGGTGGCCTTACTAGGGTTTTATAGAGTTGTATTAGTACCTCACTCGATCTTGATTGTATACATTTGTTAATGCAATTTAGGATTGCATTGGCTTTTTTGGCTGTCACTGCACACTGCTGGCTCATATTTAGCTGGTTGTCCACTAAGATTCCAAGATTCCCCTCTAAACAGATTTATAGATTTATAAGAGCCGAGGTGGCGCAGTGGTTAAATGCAGCACTGCAGGCTACTTCAGCTGACTGCTAGATCAGCAGTTCAGCGGTTCAAATCTCAGCTGACTGCTAGATCAGCAGTTCAGCGGTTCAGCGGTTCAAATCTCACCGGCTCAGGGTTGACTCAGCCTTCCATCCTTCCGAGGTGGGTAAAATGAGGACCCGGATTGTTGTTGGGGGCAATATGCTGACTCTGTAAACCGCTTAGAGAGGGCTGAAAGCCCTATGAAGCGGTATATAAGTCTACTGCTATATTGCTATTGCTATAGTGATTGAAATATCGCTTTTCCTGCATGGTGGCTCATGTTGCTGTCCTCTATTTCTCATGAAATGGGCTGTCTGGTTCATGGAACTCATATCAGTTTATATGGCAGCCTTTGATGATCCAGAAAAACTAAAGACCTCACACCCGCCTCCCCATATGCAAGCCAAGGTGTTTCTTCTACTCCATATTCAGCTATCGTTCCATAAATTTAATTTCATAAGAAAGTCATTTGTTTTACTAAAGGGCTATAGTAGATAATCGGGGGTGGGGGGTGGGGACGAGCTGGTAACATTAATGACACCCTTGGTAATTGTGCCATAAATTTTTAACCTGTGTCTCTCTACCCTCCGCGCCCCCCCGCCCCCGCGCAAACCATTGATCTCAATGGAGTAATAGCCCAGCTTGTGTCTTTCTAATCTCGATGGTAGGAGAAGTGAAATTGCAGCCTTCATTTTGCGGCTTATGACTGACATATTTCATCGCATAATCAGATTGCTCCTTCTAAATTAATGTTGGCTCCATGTTGCCTCTTTCAATTTGCAGGCATTAATGAATAAATTTAAAACTACAGATGGTCGGGTTTTAAATTAGCTAAAGGAATAAACATATCTACGTTCATAAATATATATCAACAGAGAGCTTTCTATTCTCCCTTTCCAGGGGCGAGCAGCACTGTTCCCATTATCATTAATGGGAGCTAATGAGCGGGTGCTGAGAGCCAACCAGATTCCTTGCCAGGAGCTTAAGAAAACTTTCCATTTTTACGCTGTTGCTGAAATGAAAATTGGGGATTTATAAAGCCATTGCCTGGATTCCAGATCATCCCTTACTTTCAGATGAGTAAGAACTGAAGGAAGCTTTAAATGAAAATCATAGGCCAGTGATGGCTAAACTTTTTGGCACCCAGTGCCCCAAAAGGTTATGCAATGGGGACCCCCGCACCCCCAGTGAATGCACATGTGACCCTACACACATGCAAATGCAACCCCTATGTGCACCCTACGCATGGGTGTGCTACCCCTTTCATGCCCCCCACCCCACACGTGTGGCCTGCATGTGCCCTGTCCCAAGGCATGCATACACGACCCCACTCATGCGCTCTGCCTCTCAGGGTTGACTCAGCCTTCCATCCTTCCGAGGTGGGTAAAATGAGGACCCAGACTGTGAGGGCGATATGCTGACTCTGTAAACCGCTTAGAGAGGGCTGAAAGCCCTATGAAGCGGTATATAAGTCTAACTGCTATTGCTATGTGTGTGCATCTCAAACATGCGCTCCACACCGTCCCCCCACACGCATGGCAGAGACCCCAAAACCAGCTGGCCAGCAGGAGGTGCACACGCATGAGCTGGGGTGACCACTCGCGTGCCTGCAGAGAGGGCTCTTTGTGCCCCCTGTGGCCCGCATGCCATAGGTTCGCCATTATGGCCATAGGCCAATTGCCATGTTCTATTACTTTTTCTGTTATGGTTGCAAAGAAAATGCTAGTGTATAATGTTCCAAGGTCATGCAACAAAGAGGTAAGTAAGTGTTTAGGAGGAAAAGGCAACCAATTCAAACATTTAGTGTAATTCATATAATGAATTCCTATCTTCGGGGACTGTCTTTGGGGTCTATAAAATGGAATGGCAGAGTTGGAAGGGATCTTGAGGTCTTCTAGCCCAACCCCATTGCTCAAGTAGGACACCCTACACCATTTCAGTTAAATGACTGTCCAGTCTCTTCCTCAAAGCCTCCAGCGATGAAGCCCCCACAATTTCTGAAGGCAAGCTATTCCACTGCTTGATTGTTCTCACTAATAGGAATTTTCTCCTTACTTCTAGGTTGTTTCTCTCCTTGATTAGTTTCTATCTGTTGATTCTTGTCCTGCCTTCTGGTGCTTTGAAAAATAGGTTGACACCCTGCCCCCCAAACCTCTGTGGCAGGCCCTCAAATATTGGAACACTGCTATCATGTCTCCCTTAGTCCTTCTTTTCTCTAGCCTAGACATATGCAATTCCTGCAATTGTTCTTCATATGTTTTCATCTCCAGCCCCTTAATTATCCTTGTTGCTCTTCTCTGCACCCTTTCTAGAGTCTCAACTTCTTTTCATCTTTTACATCAGGGGGTCTCTAACCTTTCTGGATCCACAGACCAGCAGCAGAGGTGATGATGGCAGCGGGGTGGGGGGAGGTGTTCATGCACGTAACCTAATTCTGTGGTTGCACAATTGAAACCTCATGTGCTCTCCTGCCGCTTGCATGGCCCGGAGTCCTTCGGGATTGCGCGGCCTATAAATTTATTAAATACTTATTAAATACTTAAATACTTAACAGGCTGTGGCCCGGTGCTGGTCTGTGGTCTGGAGATTGGGACTTCCCAAAAGATATGTAAGGGTTGAATTCCAAGTTTCAAGAGCTGGACTTCTTCCCATTCTCACACGATCACATTATACCCTGTTTCCCTGAAAATAAGACCTCCCCAAAAACAAGCCCAAGCACTTATTTTGGGGGTCAAAAGAAAACAGTTCCCTGTCTTATTTTCGGGAAAACACAGGAGTTGCTTGGTAACTGGGCTGCCTTTATATGGCCATTGCAATGTCCCATGGTCTTGTGCACGCTCAAATTAATGGTCAGAGATGATGGAAGCTGTTGTACCAGACATTTGAAGGACATCAGATTATCTACACCTCCTATAAAGAGTATCGGGCTAGCTGAAACAATGACAGGACTGGGGCTAAGGCAGTTTCCTACAACCCCAAATCGTTAGTATTGGCATTACTATTGATTTGAAATGTCAGCCTTTGTCAAAAATTATAAATTATGCAAGCCTGGCTCCTAGGTTTAGGAGGTAAAGTGAAAATATATTAGAGTGTTTAAAAATAGGGAATGCATGGATACAGTAAGTTAGTAAGTAAGAACTAAATTGGAGTTAAAATGTTGAGTGCAATCTGATAATTCCTCCAGGGCTTCAATTGAATTGGAAAATGTATCAATAGTTTCTCTGTGGATTTTGCCTCTTTCAACTATGAGATTATCAACAAATAATCAGAAGATAGCTGTGATTTTTAATCCATTTGTAGTACAAGGCAAAGAAAGGAGAAGGATTCCAGATTAAAATTGACCAACCTGGAATCTCCAGAATGGTTGGATTATCAGGATTATAGAACAACAGAGTAGGAAGGGACCTTGGGGATCTGTTAATCCAACCCCATGCACAAGCAGGAAACCTTTTACCATCTCAGACAAATGCCTGTCTAATCAGGACTTAAAAACCTCAAGTGTTGGAGCATCCACAACTTTTAAAGGCAAGCAATTCCACTAGTTCATTGGTCCAACGATCAGGAAATTTCTCCTTAATTCTAGGCTGGATTCTCCTTGATTAGTCTCCAACTTTTACTTCTTGTCTTTCAGGGGCTTCTTTGTAGTAGCCCCTTAGATAGTGGCACACTGTTGTCATGTCACCCCTAGTTCATCCCTTTTGTTAGACTAGACATCCGAGGTAGAATTCTCCTGCTTCACTCCAGTTCAGGCGAACCGGTAGCAGCGGTGACAGGCTCCTCCCATCTGCCTGGATGTCATCACAGACACTGCGTGTGCACAGAAGACTCTGCGCATGCACAGAAGACTCTGCGCATGCACAGAAGTGCTGTGCTTGAGCAAAGCAAGTGCACACTCCCAGTTCCAAACCGGTAGCGAAGGTAAGAGGATTTCATGCCTGCCAGACATACCCTGATCCTGCAACCATTCTTCATACGCTTTAACCTCCAGCCCAGTGGTGGGTTTCAAAAAATTTTAGAACCTCTTCTGTAGGTGTGGACTGCTTTGTGGGAATGGCTTGCCAGCCATGTGACTGGGTGGGTGTGGCCAACTTGTAAAATGTGGTGAAACTCACTTAACAACGCTCTTGCCTAGCAACCAAAATCTTGGCTCAGAAACTCTGGCATTTGAAGCACGCAAGTCTTAAAGCTGTCAAGTTACAAGACCCTTGCACCCCTAACCCTTTAGAAAAAAACCCAGAGGTGTTCAAACTTGACAGCTTTAAGACTTGTGGACTTCAGCTCCCAGAATTCCTCCTCTCGCTCTTCATCTTGATGATGTGTTGATGGGCAGGGGGAGGGAGCTGAAAGCGGTTCTAAATGGCACTGTGGATTTGTGGAACCTCTTCTATAGAAGAGGTTAGAACTGGCAGGAACCCACCCCTGCTCCAGTCCTCTAATTCCTGATACCCACCACAAACAATTCACATTTTATTTTTAAGGTCCAAAATAGATCTTTAACTCATAACAACCATCATTGCAAATGAAGGCGAAATACGTGTCCCAGGATAATGTTGCAGAATCCAATCTGGGTGGGTCACTGGGACCAGAGGTTTTGCCTTCCAAGCTTTTGGACTCGTGCTGGAGCCCATCTTCAGGTTGGATCCTGCAACTATCATCATTATTCAATGAAGGTGTCCTTAAATGAACAGGGGGAAAATAATACAAATCTACTGCTCCCAACTTTCCAACTAGAAAGCAATCAATTTTGCCTAATTTCAATAATGAGGGAGAAGAAGAAGCTGAAATTAATCCAGGAGAAAATGAGATGCTCTTAGGAGGAAGCAGGATGTGGAGGCTTAACAAGAAGCTTCTTCTGAAGGTCTATGGAGATTCTCAGTCATCCAGGTCATGGTTGTCCTAAAGATGCTTTTTCAAAAGGCCACTGGACTTCGTTTTTCCTTGAAAATGTTTCGCTTCTCATCCAAGAATCTTCTTTGGTACGGAATTGAACTGAACTGAGGACCTGAAGAAACTTCTTGGATGAGAAGTGAAACATCTTCAAGGAAAAGCAAAGTCCAGCTGCCTTTTGAAAAAATCATTAACATGACCCAGAGTATATTGCAACCATCATAAATACATGCCAGTTGCCAGTGGTGGGTTTCAAAAATTGTTCGAACCTACTCTGTGGGTATGGCCTCCTTTGTGGGAGTGGTTTGCCACCCATGTGACCGGATGGGAGTGGCTTGCTGCCCATGTGGCCGGATATGAGGATGCCGATGACACTTGTCAGAACCACCTTAAATGACCTCACACACAGCACTGGCATGCATACGAATATGATGTAAACTTGTTTTTTAAAAGGCATCTTTGGCTTGCGTTAAAACAACTTCAACACACGCAATGTTCTGATTGCACCACAAACGCAGTAGTCATCCTTACCTTTCACAGAGGCACTGAGTTTTATAAATAGGAGCATGATAGTGTAGAATAATCATATCCAAGGAGCAGTGGTGGGTTTCAAAAAATGTTGAAACCTCTTCTGTAGGTGTGGCTTGCTTTCCGGGTCCACTGGTGGAATCTTTTCTAACCGGTTCGGTAGATTTGACGAACCGGTTCTACCCAATAGGTGCGAACTGGTAGGAACCCACCTCTGCCAGTTGCTTATATGAACTGTAATCACATGGTCATGTGACCAAGGGGATGCTACAACGGTTATAAGTATGAAAATCAAGTCAACAGCTCCTTGGCCTTGCTAGAGTTAATTTATGTTTCATGCTCTTATTTTCTTTAAAAAAAAATACTGGTATACTGTAAATATCCCTGAGTGTTGGAAGAAACATGAAGGCAGGATGAAAATCAATAATAAAAGATGGAACCGGCACTATTACAAAAACGTCTCAGCTCCAACTGTCTTCATTGAAAGAGAATTTTGCAAATTCCCAGGGAGTCTTGCATACCTAGGAACTAAATGGAAAGTCTTCATTACTTTGATATTTTTTTTCCTAAAGAAACTCGGCAGACAGCTGTTCTGTTTGGGTTTTAAATGTCAAATAGATCAAAGGCCCATCAATCCAAACATTATTTATTTATTTACATTTGGAATAACAAAGTTGAACTTTTAGAGTTTTATTCCAGCCTCTGTCATCTAACAACATTTGAAGATTATCAGGATCAGAAATGAGAAAAATGTGGTATCCTCCACCGGAAAAAAAAAATCATGATTGAAAATATGGATATACATTTTTAACTTGTTATATCTACTTAGATAAATCTCTACTAGTATTTCCCCCTAATAAAACAATAATTATTTATTGACTGAAAGAAGTCTAACGAATTTAGCAAAAGAATCCCTTTGCTAATTCCACATTCCCCCAACATTCCTTAATAATCTATTATTGCTTAGATCATTAGTGGTAAGCCTGAGAGTAAATTAATTCAAGACCGAAGAAGAATTAATTTATTATTAAATATTCTACATCATCTTATCTAAATAATTGTGAAGGAGACGTATTATTAAGTCTTTGTTCCTGTTAACCAGTGAAAATAGGTTTCATTTTAAACATTGGATACATCTTTTTCTGGATACTGAAATTATTCAATATTCTTGCGTACCTGTTTGGTTTACCTCACATCTTATTCCTCACCCTCACCCCCCAAGTTCCTATCACAATTTTCAATTTGTTTCTCTTAAAGCAGGTGACAGTGGGATTTCTCTTCTGTAAACAGAATTCTAGATTCTGGTATGAAAAATATAATTAAAACTTCAGTTATTCCAGACAAGGGAGGCATCTGAAAATACATCACAAAGAGTTGAAGTTAAAAAAAACCCTGCATCTTGGGAATAATTTGGACTAAATGAAGGCCAAAGTTGAGTCAGAAGCTTTCAAATAAAAATCCACAAATATATATATGATATACCTTTCTGTAGGATTCTGTGTACACAAACAACAGATAAGTCTGCTTTTTTTAAAAAAATCACAGCAGTGGTGAGATTCAGCCAGTTTGCACCTATTCGGGAGAACCAGTTGGCAACTTTCTAAGCAGTTCGGAGAACCGGTTGTTGGAAGAAATCTGCTTTTGTTTTTTCCCCACTTTACAGGGCTAATCCTGTAAGGAAGGCAGGAAGGAAACATTCTGCTGTTGTTTCTAGCCTAATCTTTACTGTCCTGCTTACAGAAACTGACTCTCGGGTTCACCCTTATTCCCTTGTAACAACTAAGGTGAAGCGCCCATCGACATGAGTGACATTGAGTTGGCCACACCCACCCAGTCACAAGACCACCAAGCCACGCCTACCCAGCTGGTCATTAGGGCAGAGGACCAGTTGTTAAATTATTTGAATCCCACCACTGAATCACAGGGTCTGATTTTTTTTTATGAAAAAGAATAATCTGTTAATAGCTATATTACTTTCATGTCCATCTAATCATAAAAATGTCTTGGGGAAAATGCAGCTGCATTCAGATGAAGAGAACAAAAAGTTGAAATTTACTATAGAAGAGAATGCGTCGCTCTGTGTTAAATACACAGCACCCAGATTTTGTATATGGGGATATTGCAATGGCTTTAAATGTGAGGACCCGAGGTGGGATTCAGCAGGTTCTGACCAGTTCCACTACTTTCCAGTAGTGGAAATTTTGAGTAGTTCAGAGAACCGGTAAATACCACCTCTGATTGGCCCCCCCCCCATCTATTCTCTGCCTCCCGAGTCCCAGCTGATCGGGAGGAAATGGAGATTTTGCAGTAACCTTCCCCGGAGTGGGGAGGGAATGGAGATTTTACAGTATCCTTTCTCCTGTCACGCCCACCAAGCCACACCCACGAAGGCATGCCACGCCTCCCCCAAGCCACACCCACCGAACCGGTAGTAAAAAAAATTGAATCCTATCCCTGGTGAGAGCTGGCCATAAGTCATTTTTTTCCTGGGTCCTTATAACTTCAAAGGGTAGCTAAATGACTAGCTGAAAAGAATGTAAGGGGGAAAAAGAAATTTGAAAGCACATGGAAATGCACTGCCACATACACTGCAAATGATTTTAGACATCATTGTTCCTTCGACTGATGTCTGGACCAATTATGCTTATTTATATGACAAGGTTTATCTCTGGAGATTGTTAGTCATCCAGATCGTGGTTCTTCCAAAGGTACTTTTTCAAAAGGCAACTGGATTTGTTTTTTTCCTTGAAGACATTTCGTTTCTCATCCAAGAAGCTTCTTCAGTTCTGAGAGAACAAGGGAGGATGAGGGATTTATATTTCTTGCAGTCACCTGCTTGTTAGCACTCTTTCTGAGAGCCATCGAGGCCATTCACAGGTTTATCACTGAGGCCTCAATGACTCTCAGAAAGAGTGCTAACAATCAGATGACTGCAAGCAATCTAAATCCTTCAATCCTCCACCATTCAGTCAGAACTGAAGAAGCTTCTTGGATGACAAGCGAAATGTCTTCAAGGAAAAAACAAAAGTCCAGTTGTCTTTGAAAAAGCACCTTTGGGACATGGCAAGGTGTGTTTTCTAACCATTGGGCAGACCTTGCTTCCCCCCCCCCTCCAAATTGGCTTGACGAAAGATGATTCTGCAACCCTCCTTTCAGGTCCGTTGCCAATCTCTTGAAGGCTTGCAGTGATCCACTGATTTCAGACTTCTTTAGAACTATGGTTCCATCCAGGGGTGAAATCAACTTAACTTCACTACCGGCTCGCAAATGTGCATGCTCAGGACTTTCCGCGCATGCGCTGAGTGTCAAAAACAGTGATGATGGTGGGCGGAGCCTGCAACTGAGCATTCCTGCAAAGATAAGTAGAACAGTGATTGGGGGGGGGGATCCGCTGTGCTATGCAATTTAGATTAGCTAGAAAGCAGGAAATCCGACAATTCTATCTAATATAAATTGCGCGTCACAGCTGATTGTTGGAAATACCAGTTTGCATTTTTTTTACTACCAGTTCGGGCAAACCGGTAGCATTTTTACGACCAGTTCGGGCAAACCCATCCGAACTGGTAGCATTTCACCCTTCGTTCCATCCTGGCTGAATATGCCAGTATAAAAATATGATCATTGAGCAAAAGAAGCACATTTGGAATTATGAGCCCCCACTGGTTTTGGAAGAGAGATAGTCATTTGCAGCCTTCAACATATTCCTTCCAAGTTAAAAACCTTGCTTTCATTCTCCTCCTCCTCCTCTTCAAACCACATATAAGCACCCTGTCTTTTGTTGGCATATGGCAGGTGACTCAGAGCACTGGCACTAGAATTGATCTCTGTCTGCGTACAACAGGGAGCAGAGGTATCAATTTTAGAAGCTGTTGTCGCGCACAATTGATGGCCTGTTGAGCAAATTGCTCCTTATTATTATTATTATTTTGCATAAATGAAAGATGAGCAGCGTTCAACTACTATTTGAGTTGCCAAAAATTGCTTTGGCCAGGCAATATGACTCCAAGTCCATTATTACATTGCTGCTAACAATTCTTTCCTCTTCTGTTTTCTCAGTGTTTTCAGGAAAACATAAGACCCAGTGGAGACGCTTTATCTTTAGTTTAATTCTCAAACCAAGTTGAGTTTCTGCCCACTGTGCCTGATTGTGAGAATGCCAGAGGTTTGGGCTGCATTCCAGGGGTCGGCTATCTCTACTGCTACTGCTGGCTTGCTCATGGATGTGCTGTGTGCGGGCTTCATGTGCACTATGCGCATGCACAGTACTAAAAAAACTGCTTCTGCGCTTGCGCAGAATCAAAAAACAAGATGGCGGCACCTACAGCGCTGCCAAGAGAACAGGTTCAGGGGCGTGGCAGGCTGAGTTACTACCTACTCGGCTGAACCGGGCCAAACCGGTAGGAGCCCACCTCTGCTGCCTTCAGAATGATGCAGAATCCTTAGGTGGAAATAAGGACCCAGATTGTTGGGGGCAATATGCTGACTCTGTAAACCGCTTAGAGAGGGCTAAAAAGCCCTATGAAGCGGTATATAAGTCTAACTGCTATTGCTATTGCTATAACTTTAGATGTATTTTGTTTTTGTTATCTCTTAGAGCTGCTAATTGTTTTGTTTTTTTGTTTTGTTTTTTGTTTTATTAGACATTTATAGGCCGCCCTTTTCCCTGAGGGGACTCAGGGCGGCTTACAATCAAAAAGGAAAGGGAGTGTAGGACAATACAAAAAATACAAAAATATTATACTGATCTGTCTCAGCCCAGGAATTCACAAAATTATGAAATCAGAAGACACTTTTGAAACCCTGCTTGGTATAAGAACACAAATGAAGACATCCCAAATTAAACATGAGCGTGAGCACACACGGATTCACTTGCACTTGTGTGCAGTTTCAAACACACGGCAATTTCATGTGCACAGCTTCCAACACATCATCTTGGGCAGTTGCCGGCAGCTGCTAGGCTGCATGGGTGGGGTGGCGTGAGCAAACCAGCGAGTGAGGCAGTGGTGGGTTTCAAAAATTGTTCGAACCTACTCTGTGGGTGTGGCCTCCTTTGTGGGAGTGGCTTTCTGCCCATGTGACCGGATATAAAGATGCCGACGACACTTGTCAGAACCACCTTAAATTACCTCACACACAGCACTGGCCTGCATAAGAATATGATGTAAACTTGTTTTTTAAAAGGCATCTTTGGTTTGCGTTAAAACAACTTCAACACACGCAATGTTCTGATTGCACCACAAAAGCAGTAGTCATCCTTACCTTTCACAGAGGCACTGAATTTTATAAATATGAGCATGATAGTGTAGAATAATCCTATCCAAGGACCAGTGGTGGGTTTCAAAAAATTTTGGAACCTCTTCTGTAGGTGTGTCCTGCTTTCCGGGTCCACTGGTGGAACCTCTTCTAACCGGTTCAGTAGATTTGACGAACCAGTTCTACCGAATAGGTGCGAACTGGTAGGAACCCACCTCTGGAGTGAGGTATATAGCATGGGATATCATGGAGGCGGGTGTGTGTGTGTGTGTCCAGCTAATGGTTGGAACTACCGGTTTGCCCAAACCGGTCCGAACTAGCAGCAGCCCACCTCTGCATCAAGGTTACAGTTATCTCAAAGGTGCTCTTTCAAAATGAGGAGAAGGGGGAGGGGACACTGGAAGGATTAGCTCAGTACTGAAGAAGCTTCTTGGATGAGAAGTGAAACCACTTCAAGTAAAAATGGGAAAAGTCCAGTTGCCAACTTTGAAAAAGTACCTCTGAGGGAACCAAGACCTGGATGACTGAGAATATCCACAGTCATCTGGTTGTTAATACTCTCCCTGAGAGCTCTTGAGGCCTCTTGAGAGACCGCCTGCTGCCAATTACCTCCCAAAGACCCATTAGATCACAGAGGGTTGGCCTCCTCCGGGTTCCGTCCACCAGCCAATGCCATCTGGCTACTACCCGGGGGAGGGCCTTCTCTGTGGCAGCTCTGGCCCTTTGGAATGAACTCCCTGCAGAGATTCGGACCCTCACCTCTCTCCAGGCCTTCCAAAAAGCCGTTAAAACCTGGCTGTGTCGGCAGGCCTGGGGTTGATGAGTTCCCTTCCCCTCTCGACCTGTGTGGCTGTGTGGCTGTTGGCTATTTTAAATGCTTGTATTGTACTTTTGTGTTCCCTTCCCCCTTGAGTTGTTCGCCGCCCTGAGTCCCTCTGGGAATAGGGCGGCATATAAATAAAACAAATCTCAATCTCAATCTCTTGGAGGTTTACCCTCCTCCTCCTTCTTCATTAAGGGGAAAAACAATCCTGTTGCTTTTTGAAAAAGCACCTTTAAGGGCCAGGAAAAGAGCTGTTCAGCCTCTGTTTAAACATATTTAACTTAGCTTGCTCACACAGTGTTTTTTTTTTCTCCTTCAAAACTACCTCTGTGAATGTGATTGTTTTCCTCTCAAATCCTCAGGCCCTTTCCTTTTGGATTCCTGCCTTTCTCTCTGCATTGGTCAGCTTTTTCCAGTATCGTGCCTTGCCCCCACCCCCTTATGTGCACCTCTCTCCCCTGCCTGGAAAAGGAAAAAAAACATATCTATCTAGAGCTACAGTATTAAAAGTCATTCCTCTTTTCTTCCTTAAAAGCCTGCATTTGACTGGGGTCCTGGCAGCAGCTCGAATTGCTCTGTTGCTGGTTCTCCTGCTTGAATTGAACACAGGCTGCCTTACTACGTCTTCACACTGGATAAGGAGCAAATATATAAACCATGGTAGGATATTGTCAGGAGCCGCAAAAATGAGGGCGAGAAGCAGCTGAAGGGAATGTCAGGATAGCTAAAACCACAATCGATGACGTAGCAAATATCCCACAAGAGTCCAGAATGCCCTGTTCCATCTGGATT
The DNA here is from genome assembly GCF_051295495.1 of Thamnophis sirtalis. NCBI lineage: Eukaryota > Metazoa > Chordata > Lepidosauria > Squamata > Natricidae > Thamnophis > Thamnophis sirtalis. The sequence goes on along the minus strand of NW_028261382.1, from coordinate 110,717,562 downwards.
TTGAGCTGGGCTGCAGGCTTACATTCCCTGGGCAGATGCCAGATAGTTCATTGATCAGGGCTTCTTACAAGTCATCAACTTCAAATGCATTTTTTAAAACTACCAATTCAGCAAATCAATGGCAATAAATTGGTATTTTCCCTCCCCAATCTAATTTGGGAAAGTTTGTGCAATAATAACACAGAGCTTGGCTTTCCTTAAAATGGCACCCTATTTGGGGAGGGGATGGGTTGGAATTAACAGATTAACAGAGTTGGAAGGGACCTTGTAGGTCATCTAGTCCAACCCTTCGCCCAAGCAGAAGACCTTACACCATTTCTGATAGATGGCAGTCCAATCTCTTCTTGAAAGCTGCCAGTGATGAAGCTCCAACAACTTCTGAAGCAGCGGTGGGATTCAAATTTTTTTACTACCAGTTCTGTGGCATTGTGTGGCTTGGTGGGCACGGTGTGGTGGGTGTGGCAGGGTAAGGATACTGTAAAATCTCCATTCCCACCCCACTCCAGAGGAAGGTTACTGCAAAATCTCCATTTCCTCCTGATCAGCTGGGACTCAGGAGACAGAGAGTAGATGGAGGCAGGGACAGTCAGAGGTGGTATTTACCGGTTCTCCAAATTACTCAAAATTTCCACTACTGGTTCTCCAGAACTGGTCAGAAGCTGCTGAATACCACCTCTGTTCCGAAGGCAACTTCTGTTCCCTTTATTTCTAACCTACTCTGGGAGGTTGCTCTGTTGATCCTGGGTGCCATTGAAAACTGCCAAGCAACCTTCCCAACCCATTTCAAGACTGGAACACAATTTGGAGTTCTGGACTGTCAGCTCCTACCTGAAGAGCAAGTGGCAGTTAAATCTAGGAGGACCTTTGCAGGGATTCATGTTGTGTACCAGTTTTGCCCAGCGGTGGGATTCAACTGGTGTAACATCCGATTTGCTGAGCACGCACTTATAGCAATAGCAATAGCAGTTAGACTTATATACCGCTTCATAGGGCTTTCAGCCCTCTCTAAGCAGTTTACAGAGTCAGCATATGACTCAGCAACAACAATCCGGGTCCTCATTTTACCCACCTCAGAAGGATGGAAGGCTGAGTCAACCCTGAGCCGGTGAGATTTGAACAGCCGAACTGCAGAACTGCAGTCAGCTGAAGTAGCCTGCAGTGCTGCATTTAGCCACTGTGCCACCTCGGCTCTTAGCTCACACATGTGGAAATGTGCTCTCTGTACGTTTGAAAACAGCTCAAAAACTGACCTTCTACTGCATCCCCGGTGAGTAAAACATTGGAGATGCGGCAAGCCACTCTTCCACGTTGATCAAGTGGGCTTCAAACAAAGGAAATATAGGTCAGTAGAGTGCAGGGGTGGGCAGGTGGGCTCACCTGATTGTTGGAGCGAACCGGTTCATTCTCAGCTGATCGTTGGAGCTACTGATTCACCCGAACCAGTCCGAACTGGCCGAATCCCACCCCTGGACTTGTGCCTTTTCCTCAACCAGGAAGCGCTTCAGATGATTGTTCGTATCCTGGTCACCTCGCAATTGGACTACAGCTGGCTCTTGAGCATTCAAAGTCACAACAGTACTGAAAGAAAGTAACTTACGACCATTCTTCACGCCTACGACCATTGCAGCATCCCCATGGTCACATGGTTAAAATCCAGGCTCTTAGCAACTGGCATATATTTGTGACAGTTGTGCTGTCCCAGGGTGACGTGATCATCTTTTGTGACGTTCCCAGAGAACGTCCGACAAGCAAAGTCACTGGGGGAAGCCAGATTTGCTTAATGACCATATAATTCATTTAGCAACTACATCAATCCGCTTAACAACTGTGGCAAAAGGGATGGTAAAATAGGGCAATGGGCTCAATTATGGTCATACATTGAAGACTACTTTTATTGGAATATGATCTGCAGGAACCTGCTGTTGAAGAGGATCTGGAAGCTGTGTTCAAAATGCAGCTGTGTGGACAACAATGGGCAATTTCCATTGATACATTAGCTACCAATTGGCTTCTGGGTACAATTCAAAGTGCTATAAAGTCCTTCATGGAGCAAGGCTTGGTGTCCCCAAACCTCCCATCATTTCTATCCTTCTATATTAACCACAACAGGTATCATCCAGGTCCCTTCAATTAAACATCTTCTGTGGTTGTCCCCAGTCTGTAGATCGGCACCTTTCCCGCCTAAGAGATATGGATCACACCTGCTTTCCTGGAGTTTTGGAAAGTTCTTAACATCTGCCTTTCTTCTTAGGTTTAAGGTTAATGTGTGTGTGGGGGGGGAGCCTACTGTGTTTTTAGTGTTATGGCTGTTTTTTTTAAGTTCAGCCTGTCCTGTTTTGTTTTATTTTTTTTAATTACTTTAAAGGCTTATTTGGCTTTGATAAACTACCCACTGGAGCGGGGCAGCCATAACGAATTAAAAATAGTAATAATAATAATAGCTACAATACAAACGTAGCATTGACACTGGCTGGGTCTGTGAGTTGACTGAATATCAGTCTGTGAAACTGATATTCAGTAACCTCTGGATGGCTACAGGTCATACCCATTTTGTTTCTAAATCCAATTCCCACTAAAGTTAGGAAAAGGGAAAATCTTTTTTTTTAAGTTTTATTTTTAATCTCATACATACATTCACCAATATACATTCTCATAGTTATTATTAACATCGTGTGTTAGCCTTTAACATTTATAAAAATTCGTTTCTCCATCTAAATACGTAATCGGGATTGCTTTACCTATCATCCATATACACCTGTCTTGTTTTACCACAACCCTGCTTTACCTTCCTTTTCTCCATCCCTTCTTCTCTACTTTCTTCTTTCCTTTCCCTTTTCTTCTTCCCCTTCCTCTCCCCCACTCTTCCTCTCTTCTTCCCCTTCCTACCCTCTCTCCTACTCTTACTTTCACTAAATGTCTTCCTCTCCTTTCCCCGTTCTTCTTTCCCTCTCCTTTCCTCTCCTCCCTTTCCTCTCTCCTTGAAAGTCAGGGAACATGCAGGATTAACTCGTCTCCAATTAAATCTATAATTTCATTACAATCTTACAAAAAAAAAAAACATTGTTGGGAAGTCTCCAGCCTATGAGATAAGGTTATGTCTAATGCAAATTCCCAGAATCAATACTTTATCAATGGTGGCACTTCTAAGTAAAAGAGACTAGTGCCCTGAATATTGTTTGTATTCTTTGTTTCTCTTTCCCCCTTACAATAGCCTGGGAATTTAATGGAAGGGATTTTAACATGTAATTTATGATTATGAAGAGCTGCTGAAAATGGATAACTTGAAGATGGACTAGGTAATATCATCATTAAGACCAAGGTTAACAGTAGGCCAAAATCAAGAAGACAACAATACCCCAATCAAGGAACCAGCTAGCAGTAAACAACAGCTGAATCAAGAAATCACCAAGACCTCTCCTACCAACACTGACAGGGCAAGTTACTAGAATAGAATAGAATAGAATAGAATAGAATAGAGTAGAGTAGAGTAGAGTAGAGTAGAGTAGAGTAGAGTAGAGTAGAGTAGAGTAGAGCAGAGCAGAGCAGGAGTAGGAGTAGGAGTAGGAGTAGAGCAGAGCAGAATAGAATAGAATAGAATAGATTAGGATAGGATAGGATAGGATAGGATAGAGGAGAGGAGCTGAGGTGGCGCAGTGGTTAGGGTGCAGTACTGCAGGCCACTTCAGCTGACAGTTATCTGCAGTTCATTTTTTTTTTAATAGTCATTTATTAAGATTTATAGGCCGCCCTTTTCCCTGAGGGGACTCAGGGCGGCTTACAATCACAAGGGAAGGGGGTGCAGTATCAAAAAACAAAGCAAGATGTGAACAAAGAAAAAAATAATAAAACACAACATTCGTTCAGCAATCAACACTCGGGCGGGTAACTTGGAACCTATCCCCAGGCCTGCTGGGAGAGCCAGATCTTGAGGGCTGCGCGGAAGGTCTGGATGGTGGTGAGGGTACGAATCTCAACGGGGAGATCGTTCCACAGGGTCGGAGCTGCAACAGAAAAGGCTCTCCTCCGTGTAGTCGCCAGTCGACATTGACTGGCAGATGGAATTCGGAGGAGGCCCAGTCTGTGCGATCTAGTTGGTCGAAGGGAGGTAATCGGCAGGAGGCGGTCTCTCAAGTACGGCGTTCAGCGGTTCTAATCTCACCGGCTCAAGGTTGACTCAGCCTTCCATCCTTCCGAGGTGGGTGAAATGAGGACCCAGACTGTGGGGGTGATATGCTGACTCTGCAAATCGCTTAGAGAGGGCTGAAAGCCCTATGAAGCGGTATATAAGTCTAACTGCTATTGCTGTTGCTATTTATTGGCTGTGTGATTGGACAAATAAGGAATTTGTCTCTCAGTGTACATACAAACAACAAGTGATAGGTTATAGATCATAATCACAGTGACAATCATTAATCCTAAGATACAAATAACAATTGATAAATCATAAGATACCAATAAGAGAATTTAACATGAGAAATGAGAAGATGAGAAGGATAATAACAATATAACCCTATTACATGGGCAAATATCTTTAGGCATACGAATATAAAATGAGACCACACCCCACTCCCTACTACCACTGATGGTGTTACCTAGTATGGTAATGAAACAAGAAAACAACCAAGCTCATATATTTTACATTTAATTAAAAGGAGTCTAGTAACACCTCTAGAATAGGGGGGAAGAGGTGTTACCAGATTCCTTTTAATTAAATGTAAATCTGAGGATGAACCTTCCCCTCCTTTGGTGTAACATAAACAACTCAACACTTCTAACGTAAATGTATTCGGTCTCTGTACAATGAAGAATGTTTGCCATCTCTCTTACTAGTCAAATTTCATTGAAAGCGAAAGCCTTTGTTCTGTTCCTGGATCAAGCATAATTAGGTAATTCAATGAGGGGAGACCAAAGAAATTACACAGATTATGGTATCTCTAAAGAGATTAATGTCCCGCTGCCCTGCTCTTCCACCCTATCAAAATAAAAGTTAAGCAAAGCAAATTCCCCCCCCCCTCCTTTCATCTGAATTGCAAATATCCGTATATGCATTAATTCATTGATTAAACACAAGCATAAGAGGGAAGCTCTCTTGTTGCTTGTGAAAAATGACCTGAGATTGCAGTTGGTCTAAAGCTGATTGGAATCAATCACAAGATAAGTACTGAACTGGAAAAAAAAGGGGGGAGATTAACGCAAGTTTAGACTGTATTCGTAGAACTGTAACTTCCACATTATGGAGTGTAATTGTTGTATTTTATTATGTACAACACAGGGATGCGGTGGCTCAGTGGCTAAGACGCTGAGCTTGTCTATCAGAAAGGTTGGCAGTTCAGTGATTCGAATCCCTAGCGTCAAGTGAGCCCCAGTTACTTGTCCCAGCTTCTGCCAACCTAGCAGTTTGAAAGCATGTAAAAATGCAATTAGAAAAATAGGAACCACCTTTGATGGGAAGGTAACAGCGTTCCATGCGCCTTCGGCATTTAGTCATGCCAGCCACATGAACACAGAGACGTCTTCGGACAGTGCTGGCTTTTTGGCTTTGAAACAGAGATGACCACTGCCCCTTAGAGTCAGGAACAACTAGCACATATGTGCAAGGGGAACCTCTACCTTTGTTATGTACAACACAGAGATGCCGTATTTTTCGGCGTATAAGACACACCTTTTTCCCTCAAAAAAGGCTGAAAATCTGGGTGCATCTTATACACTGAATACAGCACTTTTTGCTTCTTTGTGCTCACAGTAAAAAATGACAATTAAGCTATCTTGCCTTGTTTTGTCTTGTCTTGTCTTATCATCTTCCTATACT
>NW_028261382.1:108319253-108381753 GCF_051295495.1 Thamnophis sirtalis | reverse complement strand
TGAAGGAAAGAACAAAAAAAAAGAAAGAAAGAACAAAAGAAAGAAAAGGATGTTACAAATGTATTTTTAACAACTGAAAATATGCAGTTTGGAGTATAAACAGAATAATCACTTTGCTATTGCATGCTGTTGTCTCCGAATTAGCATGTTGTTTCATAGCTCATAACAAGCTTTCAGCCCATCAGTTCTGAAAGTTTGTTTCCAGGGAACACTCGTCCTTAATTTGCCACAAGTTAGAAGAGCAGGGCCTGTCCCATCCTCTTCCAAAACATGAACCCAAAGCAAGAAAGAGTTAAAGAAATTGCTGGTGGTGCCTCAGGTTCTGCAAATGTCTGGAATCCTTCTTTGTGATTCAATGTCTCTTTCCATGAAATCATCCAGGGAACTGAATTTTGCCCTGAAGGGAGACTTTAGTTACTACACCAGAGAGCTTCCAACTGTTTTAAGGTCTGGAGAAGAATCGCCCACCACCTGGCACCTCCAGCAAGCCACCTTGCAAACAAGGCCCTGATGCAACACCTCCTCCTGCTGGAAAAGCCATGATATTGCAAGGTAAGATGGGGTGAAAAGGATATTTTTGGCACCTCACTTAATATTCAAGAGGATGAGATAGATGAGATTGTGACGGAAGCATCCAAAAAGGTCATTGAAAAAACACAGAGAGAGAGAGTAACAGAAAACTCTAGAAGTGAAGGTAATATCTCTAGTGTACCAGAGGTGAATTTAGAGATGGGTGATTAAAATATAAAATAAAGAGCAAAGCGGGGGTGGGAAGGAGGGGGGAAAAAACATGATATGCATTTATCACGCTGAAATTTGAATACCAGAGTTGGGGATAGATGCAACTTTCTTAACAATTCCACCATAACTATATATTTATACTAGCTGGATACCCTACAAAACGATGTGATTGGCTTGATACATTGACACTTAAAGCTTAAAAATTAATGTAGAATGTATAACTCCTTAGCATCAGAGTGTGGCAACTGGCAGTTGGAACGGAGTTCCTTTCAGGTGGGGAGGGGGAGTAGAACGTCTAACGCCTTAGCATCAATATGTGTTAATATAATACTGTATAAGAAATACTTACGATCTGATGGTCATTTCAATAAATCCTTTCTTAGCGATCACCTAGAAGCCAAGAGGAACATACATGCGGAATTTCAAGTTTGTAGGTTTTACAGTTCTGGAGATTTCGTGATGAGCAAGTGGTACTTGGCTTTTATATAGAGAGATGAAGCTGATTAAAAGCCTGGAGATTAAAAGATATAAAGAATGGTTGCAGAAACTGGGTATGGCCAGTCGAGAGAAAAGAAGGACTAGGGGGGACATGATAGCAGTATTCCAATATTTAAGGCAGTGGTTCCCAAACTTGGCAACTTTAAGACTTGTGGACTTCAACTCCCAGAATTCAACTCTGCTGGCTGGAGAATTCTGGGAGTTGAAGTCCACAAGTCTTAAAGTTGCCAAGTTTGGGAACCACTGATAAGGTGATGCCACAAAGAAGACTTATTTTCATCTTATTTTCCAAAGCACCAGAAACCATCAAGGAGAGAAGCAACTTGGAATTAAGAAGAAACTTCCTAACACTGAGAACAATTCACCAGTGGAACCGATTGCCACCAGAAGTTATGGGTGCTTCATCAATGGATGTTTTTAAGATGAGACTGAGCAACCTCTTGCCTCAAATTATAGAGTCTCCTGCTTGAGCGGGGGGTTGGACTAGAAGACCCCTCTAAAGTCCCTTCCAGCTCTATTCTGATTGATTGATTGATTGATTGATTGATATTGATTGATTGATATTTGAATGCAAATTGTTGACTGCATAGGTTAAAACGATTTGTCCCCCTGTGCTGGCAATTCAAAACCCCAAATGGCTTTGATGCACATTTTATATAGATGTTAAAAAAGCAAATAGGAGAAAGATTTATTTGCCATGTCTGAAGCGAAGAAATGCATTCATTTTTTTCATGGATCATTCTGTTGTTTTATACACAGACAGAAATTAATATATTAGATCCAAGGACATATTTTTTCTAAAAAAAAAATCATAACAGTCTATGGAGATTCTTGGCTATCCCAAAGGTGCTTTCGTTCAAATGGCAACTGGACTTTCTTGATTTTTCTTGAAGATGTTTTACTTCTCATCCAAGAAGCTTCTTCAGTTCTAACTAAGTGATGGGGAATGGACAGGATTTATACGTTTTGCAGTCAGTCAGTTAGAACTATTTTTTAAAAGTTGGTGATAAATTACTAAAATTGCTTACACTTGACATGATAAAGAGGAAACTCCTTTCTTTATAGATTTATCCTCTTTTTCTGTATTTCTTTTTCCTTTCCTTTCTTCTGTTTCTTTCTTTTACTTTTTAAACTGTTGTTGTAATTTTTAATAATATTACTATTAAATCTTCTAAGAATGCGGATAAAGAATTAGACATAACAGGAGAAAGGCTTCTAAAAAATTAAAACTACCTGTACATTTTTTTTAATGTTGAGTAGAAGAAAGGTTCTAAGTTTAAATAAATCTTTGCGTAGCAACTTCTCAAAGATTTTTTCCCCGCTTAATTTATGAAGAGAAGGTCATCAATAATTTCCCCCTGGGTGGATATTACATTTCCTACCACAATAGTTTTAAATCTAATAGGAGAAGCCAAGACAAGAAACGTCTATTTCTGAGCATGATATCAAAGAGGATGGGGCGAAACCTGATGGAAAATTTACTATTTAACACTCTCATGTGAGTGATTCACTACAAAAGGATGAAGTACAAAGTTAAGAGTATTTCAAACAGAAGTCTTCCCTTTATAGGTAAAAAAAGAGGTCAGTTCGAGGAGGAGGCTGGATTTCTTCCTGTCTGTGAGCAAAGATGAACCTTGAAACAAACTTAAACGGCCTTGTAGTAACAGAGTAGCAAGATCTTAGGTCAAAAGAAGACTTTGAAACATTTTATATTAATTTTATATGTTACTATATATTATTTTTTATTTTTTATTAATAAATAAATGAATATATTAGTATATATCTGTTAACCACTAAGCCACAGAACTGCCTAATATGTAATACAGCATAGGTTCAAATCCCAGTAAGGGTATGGCTAGCTGATGAGAGCTAAATAGCTTGAAATAGATCTATACTAGTCTCCCTTTATTTATTTATTTATCAGCACAAATACAACCCAAATGTAACAAAGGGAACAGTAAAAATATTGGCTTTCTGTCTGGATGGTCTCTTGTGATGAGCCGATAGACAGAGAAAGGAAGCAGTCTGCTTCCTCCCATATTTGGGCATACCAGGAGTTGTGACACTAAATACATACATACATACATGCATGCATGCATGCATGCAGGCAGACAGACAGACAGACAGACAGACAGACAGATATGGATAGATACAATAGATAGATAGATAGATAGATAGATAGATAGATAGATAGATAGATAGATAGATAGATGTAGATGATATAGATATAGATATAGATATAGATATAGATATAGATATAGATATAGATATAGATATAGATATAGACATAGACATAGACATAGACATAGACATAGACATAGACATAGATAGATATAGATATAGATATAGATATAGATATAGATATAGATATAGATATAGATATAGATATAGATATAGATATAGATATAGATATAGATATAGATATAGATATAGATATAGATAGATATAGATTAGATATAGATATAGATATAGATATAGATATAGATATAGATATAGATATAGATATAGATATAGATATAGATATAGATATAGATATAGATATAGATATAGATATAGATATAGATAGATATAGATTAGATATAGATATAGATATAGATATAGATATAGATATAGATATAGATATAGATATAGATATAGATATAGATATAGATATAGATATAGATATAGATATAGATATAGATATAGATATAGATATAGATATAGATATAGATATAGATATAGATATAGATATAGATCATATAGATATAGATATAGATATAGATATAGATATAGATGATATAGATATAGATATAGATATATTCAGCTGTGACAGTGTATGGGTGGCTCAGTGACTAAGATTCTGAGCTTGTGGATCAGAAAGGCTGGCAGTTTGGCTGTTTGAATCCCGTGCCATGTAACGGAGTGAGCTCCCATCACTTGTCCCAGCTTCTGCCCACCTAGCAGTTTGAAAGCATGCAAAAATGCAAGTAGAAAAATAGGAACCACCTTTGGGGGGAAGGTAACGGCATACAACAAGGGTCGCAAGTCCCTTTTCTCAGCTCTGTTGTCACTTTGCGCCATCACTAAATGAAATGTTGTAAGTCAAGGACTACCTGTATGCTTTCTCTCTTGCTCCGTTTCCACTTGGAGCTCAGAGTTCTGAGGGTCAGGCGTTGCCTAGGCCAGGGGTGTCAAACTGGTAGCCCATGGGACGGATGTATCACACGCCTACCCCAGCTCCACGAATGAGAAAAATGTTGTGAAACATCACATGATGGCAGCGTGATGTGGCGAGTTTGACACTACCCATGACCTAGGCTATAGCTCTTCCTCCGGGGTGGGTTGCTACAGGTTCGCCCAGGTTTGGGAGAACCTGTAGCTAACATTATGGCTGGTTCAGATAACCTCCAAATCCCACCCCTGGCTGGCCCCTCCCAACCTGCCCCACCGCGCTCCACCCCTCCTAGCAGTCTCCACACGGTTTTGGATGCAAGATAAGTGCAGGGCCTGTGTGGAGGCTCAGGGAGGGGAGAAAATGGGTCTCCCGGAAGTTCTGGAAGGCTTGTTTCTGGCCTCCGGAGAGTCTCTGGAGCCCAGGAGAGGCAGTTTTCGCCCTCCCAGAGGCTCGAGGGAAGCCTCCAGAGCACGGGGAAGGCAAAAATGCCCCACCGTTGTGCAGGAGGTCAACTAGGCCACACCCACCCAGCAACCAGGCAGAGAACCCGTTGCTGAAAACTTTGAAGCCCACCCCCTGCTCTTCCTCCTGTCTCCCAAGGTTATTCTCACAGCCCATTACATACTGTATGATCATAGTCCCTTTCTCAGTTTATTTGCTGTCGTCCTTCTTCTGGACCATAAATTGAGAATAAAATGTCATAGATGGCACAATGTGGCCTGGGTTAGGTTTAGGGAACGGGCTCATATTTCTGTTGTTTAAAAATATCCTTGGTTTTTCTCCTATCACGTCCTTATGTAGACTATGAAATATGAGCTTTAAATAAGATATATGGAATAACTCAAGGCCAGAGACTCACTTTCTCAGTTTGCAAATAAAGGGTGAGGGGGGGAGGTTATATCTGCCTGGTTAAAAAGGTTTTTTTTAAGATATATCTCTCCCTTATTTGCTTACAGGGGTACAAAATTGTTCCCACAAGCCTAGAATTTAGTAGGCAAGGATACGGAAAGGTTTACTGTAGCAAAACAATGCAGAATATAGTAGGGAGAAATTGTGCTAAAATGGCTTGTGCTTTGAAGGCTGCCCGATCAATAATACAGTTAGTCCTCGATTTATGACCACAGTTGCGCCCTAATTTTCTGTTGCTAACGGAGACATTTGTGAAGTGAGTTTTGCCCCATTTTACAACCTTCCTTACCAGCATTGTTAAGTGAATCACTGCAGTTGGTAACTTAGTAACTTGGTTGTTAAGTGAATCTGGTTTCCCCATTGACTTTGCTCCTCGGTGATCATAAAAAATGATCATGTGATCGCGGGACACTGAGACCATCGTAAATAGGATGTGTCAAAATTTTGATCATGTGACCATGGGAGTACCAAAATGGTCTTAAGTGTGAAAATGGTCATTGGTTATTGTTAGTTGCGAAGTTATGTCTGACCCATCGCGACCCCATGGACAACGTTCCTCAAGGCCTTCCTATCCTCTACCATTAGTCCATTAAAGCTCATGCCGACCGCTTCAGTGACTCCATCCAGCCACCTCATTCTCTGTCGTCCCCTTTCTAAAAAAAGGCTTTTACAAATATTTACCTCCCTTTCCCCCCCCCCTCCCCACCCGAACCCAACCTCCCCCCCCCCCCGGACTTCCCAGAACAAATACAGGGTATAAATCTTTAACCAAGATGTTCTAAAATAAACTTTAAAAAAAGTTAGCATCATCTTTCATTTGAGCTTTAACTCCTCTTTTGTTAGGCTAACCCTAAACAGATTATATCATTCCTCGCTTCTTCAGTCATAAACTGTCTGGAATTTCTTAGTCTCGTATTTATTTTGAATATAGTCAATCCATCTTCTCCACTCCAGTTTATATCTCTCATTTGAGTGGTCCTTGAGATATGCTGATATTTTAGCCACCTCTGCTAAGTTTGTAACTTTTAATGTCCATTCTTGAATAGTAGGCAAATCTTCCTTCTTCCACTATTGCGCCACCAACAGTCTTGCTGCCGTTATTAAATACAAAATCAATTTAGTCTCTATAACAGTACAATCAGTAGTTATACCTAACAGGAATAACTGAGGTGTAAACTTTATCCTTTTTTTAAGAACATTTTGCATAATCCACCATATTCTTATCCAAAATGCTTTAACCTTTTTACAAGTCCACCATATATGGTAATATGTAGCATCAACACAATCACATCTCCAGCATTTAGGTTGTAAATTCGGGTACATACAGGCCATTTTTTTTTAGGATCTAAATGCCATCTATAAAACATCTTATAATAGTTCTCTCTCAAATTTTGGGCTTGCTTATCGACAAGCTCAACATCTTAACCACTGAGCCATCCCTATGTCCCTATCCTAGCATTTAAGACTCAGCTATGGGAAACACCTGAGAGCACCTTCTGATGTCGTTCCTCTCCCAATGCGCTGTTTAACACCCCACCTCATTCTCTCAGCCTGATCTTACAAAGTAATTTTGGCAGGTGGAAAATGAGGTTTCAAACACCAAAGCCAAAAATGGCATTGTGAGACTTGCTCGGTATTATGAAGGAGAGATGAGCTGCCAGTTTCACCCACCTACCTCCACTGGAGAAGCTGTCATAGTTACAGAAGAGGCAAACTCTTTCTGACACTTCTAATTACTTCTTGGGGTGGGGTAGGGGGGAAGGAGCCTCTGAAATTTTGACTTTGTCTCCATAACTCTCGCTGACATTTCTGAAAGTCTTTGTAATGTAGCAAAAAAAAAAAAAAATTGTGAAATCAGGGTGACTTTAAATAAGATGCTCACCACATTCTACAAACCAGGGTCCCTCAACCACAGCAACTTTAAGATCTGGGATTTCAATTCCCAGAATTCCCTAGGCACTAAGCTACAAATTGGAGATCCCCTTGGCTCCTACAGTTAATTAAAATAATTGAGTTTACATTGACATTGTTTGCAAAGGCTAAACAGCTCTGGAAGCTGCCTGTTGCCTTGAAACTGGCTGTTGTGATGGGGAATCGGGGTGTTGGAAGAAGTGTCCATCTGGGTTCAGTTTCAAGTGGGGAGAAAGACTCTTGGAAGTTCGGGAAGGCTGGAAACGGGCCTGTTTTTGCCCTCTGGAGGGCTTTCAAAGCTTGAGGGAAGCAGTTTTCACCCTCCCAGAGGCTTGATGAAAGCATCCGGAGCTTGGGAAAAGCAAAAATCACGACAGAAACCCAATATTTTTACTGTTGCCTTTGTAACAGCCCCATAATTGGGGCTTACCAGGGGTTGTGACACTAAATATATACTTTCTTCCCTGGCTTCAGCTGATAAGGAGGAGACCTGTGGCATAATGGCTAAGACGTTTGCCTAAGATGCAATACAGCACAGGTTCGAATCCCAGTAAGGGTATGGCTAGCTGATGAGAGCTAAATAGCTTGAAATAGATCTATACTAGTCTCCCTTTATTTATTTATCAGCACAAATAAAACACAAATATAACAAAGGCAACAGTAAAAATATTGGGTTTCTGTCGTGATGGACTCTTGTGACGAGCCGATTGACAGATGATGGAAGCAGTTAGCTTCCTCCCATAATTGGGGCTTACCAGGGGTTGTGACACTAAATATATACCTTCTTCCCTGGCTTCAGCTGATAAGGAGGAGACCTGTGGCATAATGGCTAAGACGTTTGCCTAAGATGCAATACAGCACAGGTTCGAATCCCAGTAAGGGTATGGCTAGCTGATGAGAGCTAAATAGCTTGAAATAGATCTATACTAGTCTCCCTTTATTTATTTATCAGCACAAATAAAACACAAATATAACAAAGGCAACAGTAAAAATATTGGGTTTCTGTCGTGATGGACTCTTGTGACGAGCCGACATACATACACACATACATACATACATACATACATACACATACACACACACACACACAAATACTGTATTTTTCGGAGTATAAGATGCACCTCCCCCCCCACCCGCAAAAAAGAGGCTGAAAATCTGGGTGCGTCTTATACACTGAATACAGCATTTTTTGCCTCCCAAAACCCCACCCCTTCACCAAAATGGCCATGCATAGCCTTTAGAAGGCTTTCAGAGTGCTCCTGGGGGCTGGGGAGGGCCCTCCCATCCCCCAGGAGCACTCTACAAGCCTCCTAAAGGCTATGCATATCCTTTTTTATTATTATTATTAAAAACCGGGCTCGTTTTTGGGAGGTCTGTAGAGTACAAAAACATTTTTTTTTTAATTTGCTTCTTCAAAATCTTGGTGCGTCTTATACTCCAGTGTGTCTTATACTCCAAAAAACACGATAATCTCCCTGCAAGGGTTTACAAAGGAATAACAGAATGCCAACTGGGAATGAGGATGGGATGTCCTGCCCTTATTCAAAATGGAGACATTATATTATCTCTCTTTTTCAGACTGCTCACACTGGGCACTTTTTATAACCTCATTTGGGAGACGAAACGACATTAATCATCATCAGTCTTTTCAGTACAGTCCTGGACCTAATTAACCCAGTATCGTTTTACAAAGCCATATTGGGAACCGATCACGAAGTTCTTCCACAGGAGCGCGAATGAATAATCTGTTCTCTGCCACTCACTGCCATCTTACAAAATGATAGTCCTGAAGAGTGTGAATTACGCCTTGAGAAGTGTCTTCTGTTTCATTATCTTCCTCCTTTTAAATTAGCCGGCACTAATAAAATAATCAAATTTTATGAACCTTGTTTTCTGAAGGGTAATAAAAAAAAAACACGTCAGATTTCAGAATATAATAGCTGGGTTTGCCAAGGCCTTTCTGTATCCATAGTGATTTTGTTATAATGAGCTAAAGTTCTGTTGCTTTAGGCTGGTTTAGCAGTTTGAGAGAAGAGCAGGTTCTGTAAACGTAGTTTGCGCTAATCGTGGGAAGCCTATTTCAAAGAACGTTTCAGGAAAGCGATTCCTACAGCAGGAGAGTTAAGAGAATTAGTTTAGTTTAGTTTTATTGAACTTGTATGCCGCTCACTCCTGAAGGAGGGACAGCAAAAAGGGAAATGAAGAGGAAAGAAATGGGGAATAAAAACATTCCATGAAAACATAGAACATTTGGGTTGGAAGGGACCTTGGAGGTCTTCTAGTCCAACCTCCCAATCAAGCAGGAGTCTGTATACCAGTGACGGCGAACCTTTTCGGCACTGAAAAACCGGCTCAAACTTTCATTATAAGGTTTACTTCCAGACCCCCAATTATCTCTGTTGCTCGGGTGAACATAAACCCAAGTGTATTTCAAACTCCCTGCAGTTTTGAAGAGATAAATTGCCAATGTTTTCACTCACCGTTGTGTCTGCTTTCGTTTGGTAATGGATTAAAAGGTAGCACGTTGATTGGAAGCAAACAGTAAATCAGGTGCTTTCCTGATTTTAT
The DNA here is from genome assembly GCF_051295495.1 of Thamnophis sirtalis. Classification (NCBI taxonomy): domain Eukaryota; kingdom Metazoa; phylum Chordata; class Lepidosauria; order Squamata; family Natricidae; genus Thamnophis; species Thamnophis sirtalis. Next base: position 108,371,972 of record NW_028261382.1, on the reverse strand, counting down.
GAATTATGGAAACTGACAGCACCAGAAAGCTATAGAAAACTCCTCTGTTCCAAGAAGAGGAACATCAAATATTTATAAATAAAATATATAAATAGAAAAAGAATAGAAATGGGGCATTCCATCTAGTCTTTTACAACAGAGAAGGCAGAGTGGGGGATACCGGAGGGTGCTAAAGTGAAAATTTGTGCATTCTTATTTTATTTATTGTTTATTTTATTTTATTTGGTTTGTCAAGCACGTATGAGAAAACAAGTATGAATATAACATATAAACATATAAGTATAAGCAGGTATAAGTATATACATAAGAAATGAGTACAAATAAATGGAGACAGTAGGTTAGGAACGGTAGGCATGCTGATGCATTTATGCACACCCCCTTTACAGCCCTCTTAAGAATGGGGTGAGGTCGACAGCAGGCCGTCTAAGATTAGAGCCGAGGTGGCGCAGTGGTTAGAGTGCAGTACTGCAGCCACTTCAGCTGACTGCTAAGCTGCAGTTCGGCGGTTCTAATCTCTCCGGCTCAAGATTGACTCAGCCTTCCATCCTTCCGAGGTGGGTAAAATGAGGACCCAGACTGTGGGGGCGATATGCTGACTCTGTAAATGGCTTAGAGAGGGCTGAAAGTCCCATGAAGCGGTATATAAGTCTAACTGCTATTGCTATTGCTATTAAAGTTATGGGGGTTTGGGGAAGAAACCACAGAGTCAGGTAGAGCATTCCAGGTGTTGACCACTCTGTTGCTGAAGTCATATTTTCTGCAATCAAGTTTGGAGCGGTTTACCTTGATTTTGTATCTATTGTTTGCCCGTGTATTATCGTGGTTGAAGCTGAAGTACCGTATTTTTCAGAGTATAAGACGCGCTGGAGTATAAGACGCACCAAGGTTTTGAAGAAGGAAATAAAAGAAAAGTTTTTGCATTCTGCAGACCTCACAAAAATGGCCTGTTTTTTGCAAAAATGTAGTCAGTTTTTTTTAAAAGGCATGAATACCCTTTAGGAGGCTTGTAGAGTGCTCCTGGGGGGTGCCCCCCCCAAAATGAGCAAAAATGGCCCATTTTTTGCAAAAACGGGCCCATTTTTTGTCAAAAAAAATTGCACGGATAGCCTTTAGGAGACTTATAGAGTGCTCCTGGGGGCTTGGGAGGCAATGTTGAGCAAAAAATGGCCCATTTTGTTGCTCATTTCTGCCCTCCCCAGCCCCCAAGAGCACTCTGAAAGCCTCCATAAGGCTATGCATGGCCATTGTGATGAAGGGGGGCATGGTTTCAGGAGGCAAAAAAGGCTGTATTCAGTGTATAAGATGCACCGGGATTTTCAGCCTCTTTTTTGAGGGAAAAAGGTGCATCTTATACTTCGAAAAATATGGTAGTCATTGACAGGTAGGATGTTGTAACAGACAATTCTGTGTACTAAGTTTAGGTGAGACGGTAGGCGGCGCAGTTCTAGGTTGTCCAAGTGAAGCTCCGAGTGAACCGGCTCTAGAAGCCCCATCCACGGCCTGTGAAAGGTTCCAGGAGCTTCCACCAAGCGAAGATGCAGAGCAAACAGGTCCATCCGACCTGTCCGAAGAACACCCTCTGATTGAACTGCGCAGGTCTGGCAGAGCTACGAAAAAAGCCCACCTGCCTGCGTGACTACTTTACCAGTTGGATGATTCCATCTAAGAGGGGAGGGGTGTTAGATACTAGCTTCAGGTATAATAGTTTCTAGGGCTGCTCTCAGACTCAACCTTCGCCGGATTGTTCTTTTTTTTTTATCTCTTAGTATATTTTATTTTCATTTTCATACACTCACATGTATACCCCATACTGTATTAAACAGTAATTGCATCAATTCCTCTTGTCGACAATGCCCCAGAAAATAAAAGCCCAATATGCCTCTTCCATCCTCCATACACCTCTTTCTTCCACCACCCTCCAACTTTCTATCTTCCCTCCATCATCCCCCTCTACCCTACTTCCCCTCCCCCTCTACCACTCCTCTCTCCCGATCCGCTCCCCCACTTCCCTTTCGCCTCCCCTCCCACCCTCTCTCCCATCCCTCTCTACCCATCATTCTTCTTTCCTACTCCTCCTCCCCTCGGTGTATTTCCACTATATGTTAATGTATTTGGCTTATCCTATTTTTAAAGAAAAATTAGAGAAAAACAGTATACATGTGAAGTCACATTACATTGAGAACTAACACTTCGTGTCTAGCGTAATGTATATCCCTCCCTCCCTGCCCCCTCCCCCCTGCCCCCCCCTCCTCCCCCCCCCCGACTTCCCAGAACCCGTACACGGTATAGATTTTTAACAAACAGAGTCTAAGATCTATTGAGAAAAAAGAAATAAAGAAATTAATAACATCTCTAGATTGATCTTAGCTTCTTCTTGCTGAGCTAACTTTAAACAATTTAAATCATTCCTGATCTTAAGCATAGGCTAACTGGAATTTCTTGGTCCCGTATTTATTTTGTATATAGTCAATCCATTTTTTCCAGTCTCGTTTATATCTCTCATTTGAGTGATCTTTAAGATATGCCGATATTTTAGCCATCTCGCCTAAGTTTGTAACTTTCAATGTCCATTCTTGAGTTGTAGGCAAGTCTTCCTTCTTCCAGTATTGCGCCACCAACAGTCTTGCTGCCGTTATTAGGTGCAGAATCAAGTTAGTCTCTACCACTGTAAAGTCAGTACTTGTACCTAGTAAAAATAACTGAGGAGCGCTGGATTGTTTTTATGTTGTGTTGTAATAAAGAGCTGTTGTTGCCTTTAGCCCGAGTGTGCCTTTCCATTACCCGATCTTCTAACAAGTACAATATTACCGGATGTTTTGTCTCCAAAAGTTAGTTAGTGAGGTATATTAGTGCCAGACACATTTTTTTCTATTCATCATAGATTGAGTTCTTAATGCATAGATGCTTAGAGGGAAGGTAGTATATGAGATCTCAGTGATGGAGGTTATGTGATGGTGTTCAGACATCTGTTTCAGACAAGATTCGTTCAGGAGGCAACCAAAAAGGTAACATCAAATATTTGAAGATTAAGAATGGGCCATGTTTGAGTTAAAAGACACATCAAACGTTTTTGCAATTTGGAGCACTGTAAAACAGATGGAGGCACCACTGATATATGAGTGCCAGTAGGCTTGCAAGAAATTCAGGCTAGGATTTCCCCGGTTGTTAATTTCATTTCCTTTTTCTTAATTTAGGGCATGGATGCACATTTAAGCATTATTCTGATGATTTAAAAGTAGATTTGCCCCGTGGCCTATAATGTGTCTAACCACTTTTCCATTTACTTGTTGACTTTTTTCCCTTTCTCAAAAATATATATTTTAAAAAACTATTTAGAGCTTTCTTTCTTTCTCTCTCTCTTTTTTCTCTTTCTTTCTTTCATACTCTTACCTTCCTTTCTTCCTTTATTTATTCATTCCATTCTCCTTCCTTCCCTTTCTTTCTTCCTCCCTCCCTTTCTTTCTTTCTTTCTTTCTCTTTCCTTCCTTCCTTCCTTCCTTCATTCATTCATTCATTCATTCAATTCCCTCTCCTTTCTTTTTTCTTTCTTTCTTTCTCTTCCATTCCCTCCCTCCTTCCTTCCTTCATTCCATCCTCCTTCCCTTCCTCCCTCCCTTTCTCTCTCTCTCTTTTCTTTTCTTCCTTCCTTCATTTATTCATTCCATTCTCCTTCCTTTCCTTCCACCCTTTCTTTCTTTCTTTCTTTCTTTCTTTCTTTCTTTTTCTTCAATCATTCATTCATTCAATTCCCCCTCCTTTCTTTTTTCTTTCTTTCTCTTTCTTTTTATCTCTTAAATTCCTTCATTCCATCCTCCTTCCTTCACTCCCCCTCCCTCCCTCCCTCCCCCCTCTCTCTTCCTTCCTTCTTTCCTTCCTTTCTTTCTTCCTTCCTTCCTTCCTTCCTTCCTTCCTCTTTCTTTCTTTCTTTCTTTCTTTCTTTCTTTCTTTCTTTCTTTCTTTCTTTCTTTCTCCACAGATAGGTATTTCCTTTAAATGGTCAAGGACAGACCTGTGTTTTATTGTAGCAAACCTATTGAGAGCTTCTCTTAAATAAACCTTATGAGATTTTTTTTTTTTAATGCAGAGTTTGTTTCATCTGGCTTAGACTGAGTCACGAGGAAATAAACTGAAGTTAGGCTTGCTTTGAAGTCATCATTACACATCATTTAGCTCTCAGCAATCTTGAAATCTTCTAATTGCTTCATCCTTCTACAGGGACCTATCAGGGGAGCAGATATTATCATGAAGAGAAGTTGCTGAAGCAATTATGGGGTTGGGTTAAAACATCACTTCTAGTCTTTTTTGCTATGTTTAAAACATTTCTAGGCTAAAAGATAAACTGCCACCAGGCAGTTTTAACACAGATATGCTTTCATATTCTGATGGCTCAGAGCCATAATGGGTCCATTAAGGCTGATCAAAAGATATCCTTGGTCATGGAATGGGACATCTAGAATCAATGAATCATAGAATTAGGCCAACATCACATTTGGTTTCAGAGAATTCCAATTAAAGTGTTCCAGACAGATGGCCGTCCAGCTGCTGCTTGAACATCTGCTGTGAAAGAGACTTCACCATTTTATTTTTGGATTACTGTTCGCCATTGCAAAGATTGTTTCGGCAATAATTTAAAATTCTATCTTCTGGTAACCGAATGTTTGCAACCTGTGTCTGGGATACTAAAGAATAGGCCTATTGCCCTTCTTCTGTGTAACATCCTTTTAGGTTGCCCTCAAAGTGTCGACTGGCAACTACACGGAGGAGAGCCTTCTCGGTAGTAGCTCCGACCCTTTGGAACGATCTCCCCGTGGAGATTCGTACCCTCACCACCCTCCAGACCTTCCGCACAGCCCTTAAAATCTGGCTATCCCGTCAGGCCTGGGGTTAAGATTGTAATCCGTCCCCACCCGAATGATGAATGTTGTGCTCTATTTTAATTATGTATTGTTCTTGTGTCATTGTTTGTATTCCCTTCCCTATGAATTGTAAGCCGCCCTGAGTCCCCCCAGGAAAAAGGGCGGCCTATAAATAAACTTTCCAATTCCAATTTCCAATTCCAATTTACCACCACAACTGAAACCAAAATTTCCATCCCTAAGCGAGACAACTGTTCAGTGAGTTTCACCCCCGTTTTACAATCTTTCTTGCCACCATTGTTAAGTGAATCGACCTCGGAAGGATGGACGGCTGAGTCAACCTTGAGCCGGTCAGGATCGAACTGCCAAATTGCAGGCAGCTGGCAGTCAGCAGAAGTAGCCTGCAGTACTGCACTCTAACCACTGCACCACTGCGGCTCTGTAGGTGTGGGTGTGTGGGTGTGCGCACGCGCGCATATACATACCAGTAGCACTTGTACATACAGAGGTCATTTTTGCAAATGTTTCAGACTTCCAGACTATTTTAATACAGATTTGGTTTTTTTAAAACCAAACTTTATCGGGAAGGTTGTTGAGAAAGTGGTGGCCTTTCAGCTTCGACGGGCCTTGGAGGAAGCTAGCTATCTTGACCCCTTCCAGTCCGGCTTCAGACCTGGTTACAGCACAGAAACCGCTTTGGTCGCATTGACCGATGATCTCTGGAGGGCCAGAGATGGAGGCTATGCGTCCATCCTGGTTCTCCTTGACCTCTCAGCGGCTTTCGATACCATCGACCATGGTATCCTTCTGCGACGACTGCGGGAGGTGGGAGTGGGAGGCACTGTTTTGCGGTGGTTCTCCTCTTACCTCTCGGACAGGTCGCAGTCGGTGTTAGTGGGGGGGCAGAGATCGTCCCTGAGGCCCCTAACATGTGGAGTACCTCAGGGTTCGGTCCTATCCCCCCTACTATTTAACATATACATGAAACCGCTGGGCGAGATCATTCGGAGGCACGGGATAAAATACCATCAATATGCGGACGATACACAATTGTATCTGTCCGCCCCGTGCCAACTCAATGAAGCGGTGGACGTGATGAACCGGGGTCTGGAGGCCGTTAAGGACTGGATGAGTGCTAACAAACTGGTGCTCAACCCGGATAAGACCGAGTGGCTGTTGTGTTTCCCCCCCAATAATTTGGCTAATACACCAACGCTTAGGCTGGGGGGTCAAATTTTATACCCCTCAGATAGGGTCCGCAACTTAGGAGTCCTCCTGGATCCACAGCTGACTTTTGACCACCAGCTGTCAGCTGTGACCAGGGGGGCATTTGCCCAGGTTCGCCTGGTCCGCCAGTTGCGGCCCTACCTAGATCGGGGGGCCCTCACAACAGTCACTCGAGCCCTTGTGATCTCTAGACTGGAATACTGCAATGGGCTCTACATGGGGTTGCCCCTGAAGTGCATCCGGCGACTACAGCTAGTCCAAAATGCAGCCGCGCGAGTGATAGTGGGCGCACCTCGGTTCGCCCACGTTACACCTGTCCTCCGCGAGCTGCACTGGCTGCCTGTTGGTCTCCGGGTGCGCTTCAGGATAATGATGACCATCTTTAAAGCACTCCATGGTAGTGGATCTAGGTACTTGAGAGACCGCCTTCTGCCGATTACCTCCCTAAATCGACCAATCAGATCGCACAGACTGGGCCTCCTCCGAATTCCATCTGCCAGTCAATGTCGACTGGCGACCACACGGAGGAGAGCCTTTTCTGTTGCTGCCCCGACCCTATGGAACGAGCTCCCCATGGAGATCCGCACCCTCACCACGACCCAGACCTTCCGCGCAGCCCTCAAGATCTGGCTCTCCCAGCAGGCCTGGGGATAGGCTTCCAATTACCCGCCCGAGTGTTTGATTGCTGAATGAAAGCTGTGTTTTATTATTTTTCTTTTGTTCACAAAGTGTTTGTTTTGACCTTGCACTTCCCCTCCCCTGTGGTTGTAAGCCGCCCTGAGTCCCCTCAGGGAAAAGGGCGGCATATAAATCCCAATAAACCTAAACCTAAACCTAAACCTTTAAAGATAAATTAATTAAAAAAACAAAAACACCACACACAAAAAACAGTAGTTGGAAGTGAATCCATGCGAAACTGATTGAGATTAAAAAGAAAGTGATTTCTCTCTTTTTTCTTTTTTCTTTTTTTAAGGTTAGGAAAAGACCGAAGCTTTCATGATACCCTTTCACAAAATTTTATGTCTTTTCATAAAATGTGTCCCTTGGAAAATAATGCTACGCAAGTCCTCCCGATCTTCAGCTACTATAGCTTCACGCAGTTTCCCGCGTACTGCACATTGTCCCGTGGCAGGATATTTCTTGAAATCCACCTATTAGTACAGTGGTTAATCCCATGAAAGGCTACCCGAGTATTATAGTACAGGTGTTGTGCAAAAGGAGACAATGCAAGAGGAAATGAATCACCGAGTGTCTGTGGCTTGCAGTGAAGAAAAAAAGTTAAGATGTCGGTCATCACAGTATGATTGATTGATCATTGCACATAAAAAAGCCGTCAGAGCTTCCATTGCATCATAATGCTTTGATTTCTTTAACAATATCTTGTGGGCACCTCTGAGGATAATAGAGTTTGAAATCAAGCCCGTTTATATGGCAGTCTAAGAAAGAGAGGGAAGTAAAACAACCATTGAACCGTTGTCTAGTGCAGCCCGCAGCTCTGGAGCTGCATGTGGTTCAGTGATGGGCTCCGGATCCCGTTCCAACTGGTATGGTTGGAACGGGCCCGGCGTCGTCCATATGGATGCGAGCAGTGTGCGCATGCGTCTTACTGTTCAAGGACGCCTCCGCGAGCCTCCATGACGCTCCAGCTGCTCAGGCGTACGCGCCCTGTGTGTGCACAGAAGCGCCGAAGACTTTAAAGGCAGGGAAGGAGTGAGGGCAGGTGGGTGGGCCCTCTGGAGCACCATACCGGAACAGTACCCGGTGCTCCGGGCAGGCTCCGGTATGCCCAGACCGGGGCGTACTGCCTGTAACCCACCACTGATGTGACTCTTTCGTCCTTCTGCTGCAGCTCCCTGTTGACGGTCGGTGCCACAATTTTGAGTTGAGGCTTATGATCATTTTTCACACTTACAAACGTTGTGGCATCCCCATGGTCACGTGATCAAAATTCAGATGCTTGGCAACTGACTCATATTTACGACGGTTGCAATGTCCTGGGGTCATATGATCGTCTTTTGTAATTTTCTGACAAGCAAAGTCAATGGAGAAGCCACTTGTTAAGTCCACTTAACAACCTTGTTACTAACTTTACTAGCGCAGTCATTCACTTAAAAACTGTGAAAAAGAAGGTTGCAAAATGGAGCAAAATTCACTTAATAACTTAGCAACATAAATGTTGGATTCAGTTGTGGCTGTAAGTCAAGGTCTGTTGTTTATATCCTTACAAGCATACCAACATAGCACCAGTCTGCCATTGTTTAAAGCAGCCCTCTCTCCTTCGAGCATCACATAACAAGCTGCCCAGTGTGAAAAGACACAGCTGCTTTAAAGAGCTTCAGAGGAATATTCAATTCATATTCTGGACAAAGAGAGAAGGAATAATGGTGGGAAACAGAACACGGACCGATTCAACCTGGAAATAAGGAGAAATTTTCTCACGAAGTGAGAACAATCAAACCAATGGAACAGAAGTTGCCTTCAGAAGTTGTGGGAACTTCATCATTGGATGCTTTCAAGAAGAGATTGGACTGCCATCTGTCAGAAATGGTTGTAGATCAGTGATGGCTAATCTTTTTGGCACCGAGTGCCCAAACTGGAATGCACATGTACGCATGTGCACACACGCGCACCGGAGCATCAGAAACCCAAAGACCAGCTGGTTGGTGCACATGCATGTGCCAGCCACCTGATCTTCAGATTTCCGGTGCTCCGGCACATGTGAAGTCCAGCTGGCCTGCGCTCATGCGCACTCCGGAAACTAGAAGAACAGCTGGCGACAGCACATCTGCCCACAAAGAGGGCTCTGCATGCCCCCTCTGACCCGCGTGCCATAGGTTCACCATCATGGGTGTAGGGTCTCCTGCTGGGGGGGGGGTTGGACTAGATGACCGACAAGGTCCCTTCCAACTCTGTTATTCTTTTTTTAAAAAAATTTTATTAACAAACATGTATAATACACACACACAAAACTTAGACGTACACCACATTTACACAATACAACACGGACAGGAGCTTCCTGTTCTTTCTAATAGCAATTATCGATCGATACCGCTCACCTTATATTATTTCCCCATCGATTGTATTTCATTTGGATTTCACCATTCTTAACCTTCTTATTTTACTCGCAACTATTATTTTTTGAGTTTTGTTATATTCCTAACAACTCTGTTATTCTGTTGATCTGTTTAAAGAGAAGGAGAAGAAGAATTAAGTCTTAAGTAACCGCTGAACCTTCTCTTTTTAGCAGCTAACTCCAAATTATTTACAGTTCTTCCAGCTTTTCAAAGCAATCATCTTTTTTTTTCCTCTCCCCTTCGCACACCTCACAAAAATTGACTTTATTTCATGCTAGAATAAACCTGGACTTATAACCGAAACAAAAGCCCTGAAACCTCAATTTGCATAAATGGTAACCTATTAAATGAATTGAGAGACCTGCTAAATTTTCAACCCCTTTGTACAGAAAGAGGCGAAGGAAAAAACAAGCTCCATGGGGAAACCTCTAAGGAATTGAAGGAAATGCAACCTTTAATACTGCTCTACATGGGGCTGCCCTTGAAGAGCATCCGGCGACTTCAGCTAGTCCAGAATGAGGCCGCGCGAGCGATTGTGGGTGCACCTCGGTTCACCCACATAACACCTATCCTCCGCGAGCTGCGCTGGCTACCTGTTGATCTCCGGGTGCGCTTCAAGGTGCTACTTACCACCTATAAAGCCCTTCATGGTAGTGGATCAGGGTACTTGAGAGACCGCCTCCTGCCAATCACCTCCTCGCGACCAATTCGATCACACAGATTAGGCCTCCTCCATCTGCCAGTCAGTGCCGACTGGCGACTACGCGGAGGAGAGCCTTCTCGGTAGTAGCTCCGACCCTTTGGAACGATCTCCCCGTGGAGATCCGTACCCTCACCACCCTCCAGACCTTCCGCACAGCCCTTAAGATCTGGCTATCCCGTCAGGCCTGGGGTTAGATTGTAATCCGTCCCCACCCGAATGATGAATGTTGTGTTTTATTTTTAATTATGTATTGTTGTATGTCTTACTGTTTGTGTTCCCCTCCCTATGGATTGTAAGCCGCCCTGAGTCCCCCCAGGGAAAAGGGCGGCCTATAAATAAACTTTCCTATTCCTATTCCTAATAATAATAATAATTAAAATAATCTAGTGAATCAAGAAGGATTCTTCTCTGGCTTAAATTTTGTTCTTTGGATGTTCATTACTGGCGTTGTTTTTTTTTTTTTAAATGGTGACTTTGGAAATGTTTTTCACAAGCCCCATTCATAACCCGTATTCATCATTATAATTGGGCTCACGGAAAGCAGTAACACTCTACCTGGCTCTGAGCTTTGATGTTCCTGAGATAATATATCACCCGACAGGAGTGGAAGGAGAAAGATAAAGTGGCTGCAACCAGACACAACTGGCAAAAGAGGGGAAAAAAAGAAATAAGGAATGCAGGGGCATGTAGGCAGAAGACTTTCCCAAACGGGTAACTGGGACTAGGTTTTCATGAACAAGCTTTGAAGTCTCTTACAGAGTTAGAAGGTTCTCATGGTGTTGGAAAAAAATGTCCTTCTGGGTTCAGCTCCAAGTGGGGAAAAAGACACTAGAAACATGGAGGCTGCTTGGAAAAATGGTTTAATGGTGGACAAGGATCACATGGCTTGAGCCGAGGTGGCGCAGTGGTTAAATGCAGCACTGCAGGCTACTTCAGCTGACTGCAGTTCTGCAGATCGGCGGTTCAAATCTCACCGGCTCAGGGTTGACTCAGCCTTCCATCCTTCCGAGGTGGGTGAAATGAGGACCCGGATTGTTGTTGGGGGCAATATGCTGACTCTGTAAACCGCTTAGAGAGGGCTGAAAGCCCTATGAAAGCGGTATATAAGTCTAACTGCTATTGCTATTGCTATTGAGCTTCTGAACAGAAAAGGGGGATCACATGCTCCCAGATGTTGGGTGAAGAAGAAAAAGAGACAGAGATGCTGAAAGTCCCTGGTTTTATACCCTCTTTGGCCTTTGATCTTGAGCTTGTATTCTGATTGGTTGTCAGACTCCCATGGGGCCATGCAGGGGCAACTCTTTAGGCTGTGCTTTGAGTCCAAGTTTGGTTGCCTTGCTGGCTGATGTAATTTTCCCAGGTGCCCTGTGGTGAGTTTCTGTGGAAGTCTAAGCCTACCTTTGATATGTAGAATAGACTAGCTCAGGCTTTTTAATGGCCCATTGACAAAAAGGGGGGGCTATTAAGGGTGAGTCTCCGGAGGTCCTCCAGGAGGGTGGGGGAGGCTGTTTTCACCCTCCCCAGTCTTCTATAAAGCCTCTGGAGCCTGGGGAGGGCAAAAAAAGCACACCAAAAATGGGGGGGAGCGCTGATTGTGTGTGCATGCTCTCTGTGGTCATCATGTGCATAGCATTATGGGTGTGGCACACCCATGCGTGATCCCCCTGCACTCCCCCAGCTTTTGCACACAAGCCAAGAAAGGTTTGCCATCACTGCACTAGAGAATTGGGTTGTTGATTTGAGCTCCAAGCTTGGCAATTTGGTCGCAAACATTTCATCACCATTCGAGGAGACATCATCAGTGCACTTTGAAGTGTGCTCGTCTGTCCAGACACCAGTCTTCAAATACCTTTTTATGTGATGCAAATTGGGTGTGGTTTGTTTCGCTACAAAATCATGGTCTGATTTTGGACTGTTTGATTGGATGGCTGTTGTTACGGTGGTCTTTGGTTTTAACTACTGTCTGTGTGATGTAAATTAGGGTCAGGGTTAATTTAAATAATTTACGTCATGCTGTACTTAAAGCGAAAGAGAACTTATAAACCAAGTTTGAAATGGCTACCCAATTTCTAGCAAAGGCGCTTCTCTGAATGGTGGGCCGCAGAATGCTGGCTTGTCTTTCATCCTGTATTTTCTTCTGCAATCGGCTATTTGTGAGTTGACAGGCTCCCTTTCCAGGAGCTGCGATCTTTCCCCCTCCTCTCAATGTGATTACAGTCCATTTCATTCCATAATAGGTTCCTTTTATTATTCCCTGAGGCATGCAAATCAGATTTTGCTCCATACCAAAGGTTTTTCTTCTGGGCTGAAGGCTGGCTTGGAGGGGAGGGAGAAGGATGTAGGGGAAGGGGAGGGGAGATGCTGAACCAACCATGGGAAAATATAATACCTCCTTTCCTCTCTTGTAAAGTAAACATCTGTCCAAGTTTATTTGCTTCATGAAATGGAGGGATGGATCCTCGGGGAAAGAGCATGAAAAAAGGACAGATTGCCCCCAATTATAACCTTCCATATCGAAATATTTCATTAATTCCTTCTTTCCTCCCTCCTTCCCTCTTTCCTTCCTCCATTCCTTGCTCTATTTTCTTTCTTTTTTCCTTCCTTCCTTCCTTTTCCTTCCTTCCTTCTATCCCTCCATTCCTTCCTTCCTCCATTTCCTTCTATCACCCTTTCCTTCTTTCCTTCCTTTCTCACCAACTTCTTTCTTTATTTCTTTCTTCCCTCTTCCCTTCCTTCTCTCTTATCTTCCTTCCTCCCTTGCTCGATCTCCTCCATCCCTCCCTTCCTTCCCTCCCTTCCCTCCCTCCCTCCCTGCCATTCCCATTTTCATTTTCTTTCTTTCTCTCTCCTTTCCTTCCCTCCATCCCACTTTTCTTGCTACCCCTCTTATTCCATCTCCTTCCTTTCTTCGTCCCTTGCTCCCTCCCTCCTTCCATTTCCTTCTCTTGCCCTTTCTCCTTTCTTTCTTTCTTTCTTTCTTTCTTTTCTTTCTTTCCTCTTCCCTTCCTCCTCTCTTATTCCCTTCCTCCCTCCCTTGTTCAATCTCCTTCCTTCCCCTACCTCCCTCCTTTCTCCCTCCCGCCCATTTCCTCCCTCCTCCCTGCCAATTACCCCGGTAAGGGTATGGCTAGCTGATGAGAGCTAAATAGTTTGAAATAGATCAAACTATAATAATTGGGGTACAATTGGGGTAATTGGGCATACCAGGGGTTGTGACTTTAAATATATACCTTTCTCCCTGGCTCAGATGATAACGGATCAGAGCCTGTGGTTTAGTGGTTAACACATCTGCCTAATATGTAATATAGCCCAGGTTCGAATCCCAGTAAGGGTATGAGAGCTAGCTGATGAGAGCCAAATAGCTTGAAATAGATCTATACTAGTCTCCCTTTATTTATTTATCAGCACAAAAACTACACAAATGTAACAAAGGCAACAGTAAAATATTGGGCTTTCTGTCTGGATAGTCTCTTGTGACGAGCCGATGGACAGAGAATGGAAGTAGTTAGCTTCCTCCCATAATTGGGGCATACCAGGGGTTGTGACTTTAAATATATGTATACGTGTGTGTGTGTGTGTGTATGTATGTATAGAGATACATATACGTATATATATAATACATACATACATACATATATATATATATATATATATATATATATATATATATATATATATACAAATATATGTGTAAGTATGTACACGTGTGTGTGTGTGTGTGTGTGTGTGTGTGTGTGTGTGTGTGTGTAGGAGCCTTCCAGGCAGGAAACCATTTTTGTGTTGCATTTGTGTTGATAAATAAATAAAGGGAGACTAAAGCTCTATTTCAAGCTATTTAGTTCTCATCAGAGCTGAAAGGCAAAAGGGAAGCAATATGTTCCCTCCCATATTTGTACATACCAGATGCTTTGATATAACACTTATTTATTTCCTTGGTTCAGGTGATAAGGGAGGAGAGCCTGTGGCTTAGAGGCTAATACAACTGCCTAACATGTAAAAATAGCCTAGGTTCAAATCCCAGTAAGGTTATGGCTAGCTGATGAGAGCTAAATAGCTTGACATAAATCTATACTAGTCTCCATTTATTTATTTATCAGCACAAATGAAACACAAAAATGGTTTCCTGCCTGGAAGGCTCCTAGGGTGGAGCTGAAAGGCAAAAGGGAAGCAGTATGCTCCCTCCTATATTTGGGCATACCAGGTGTTTTGACATAACACACACACACACACGTGTGTGTGTGTACATATGTATGGGTGTATATTTCTGTGTGCATATATTTGTGTGCATATGTGTATATGTACTGTATGTGTGTGTGTGTGTATGTGTATATGTATGTATTACAAAACTCCACAAAGGAAAGGAAACTGCGATTTTCTATACAGTAAGTAAAGGGTATTTTAAATATTCATAGTTATTTCTGACTTAAAGTCTCTATAGAGAAAAAATATCCAACTAGCAAACTGTGTATTGATAAGTACAGTAAGAAATAGAAGCCCGAGGGTGACTAAACCCACTTTTAATTAAAGGATTCTATAGAACTCTTCAGTGCTGTATTAATTTTCCAGCCAATGCTATTTCCCACACTTACAAATCCCATTGATCCAGAGAAAGATTTACTTTAGTTTTCAAGTGTTTTGCTCTAGTAAATCTGGCAGCTGAGCAACAATCACTGAATTACTTGCTTGAGTTACATCACTTTTTATGTTCTGGGAAAAAGGGTCAGAAAGAGGTACATTAATGTTATGTAATGTCTGAGTACATGCAGTCCCCATTGTATGAGCCCAATATTTCTGTTACTAAGCGAGGCAGTCGTTAAGTGAGCTTTGCCCCATTTTACGACCTTTCTTGCCACCGTTGTTGAGCAAAATCATTGCAGTTGGAAACACATGTTAAGTGAATCTGATTTCCCCGCCGACTTTGCTTGTCAGAAGGTTGCAAAAAGTGATCATGGGACTCCGGGACAGCTGAAACCGTCATAGACATGAGTCAGTTGCCCAGCGTTTGCATTTTGATGACCATGGGGATGCTGCAACCATTGTAAGTGTGAAAGGCGGTCATAAGTTGTAACTTTGAATGGTCACTAAATGAACTGTTGTAAGACAGGGACTTCCCCTTAGCATTTTGTCAGGTCCAAAGCTCACTTTCGCATACTTCACTGCAGCTTCTCTATCATCTAACTTCATCATCTTCATTTAATGATCCCATCATCCCACGCGGGGTGGAGTCTTGACAACTGAATGAAGCAAGCAAAGTGTTTTAATGGCCAGATGCCTTTCTTGTCACCGATACAGAGTTTTGTTCAGCAGATATATTCTCAGTGTGCCCAGAGAGAGAAATATCTGCCTCTACCTAGCTTGTCTATACTAACTTCATCATCTTCATTTAATGATCCCATAATCCCATGCGGGGTGGAGTCTTGACAACTGAATGGAGCAAGCAAAGCGTTTTAATGGCCAGATGCCCTTCCTGTCACCGATACAGAGTTTTGTTCAGCAGATACATTCTCAGTGTGCCCAGAGAGAGAAATATCTGCCTCTACCTAGCTTGTCATGCACGCATGCGAGCTGGGGGGGGGGGGGTTTGCACATTGCATTATGAGTGCGGCAGGCCTGTGCACGACCCCCCTGCGCTCCTCCCGTTTTTGGCATGCGAGACAGCCTTTCATCATTCAGCCTTTCTCAATACATAGATTTCTAGTCTCCCTGATCTGATTTTAGCTTGTTTCCTGATTTGATAGGTGGTCCTCGACTTACGACCATAAATATCCACAATTCTCAGATTGAAGGTTGGCCAAAAATGCTAGAACTTGGAAACAAACACATTGAAAGTACTGTTGGAAGAAATGTCCTTCTGCGTTCAGTTCCAAGTGGGGAAAAAGACACTGGAAACAAGGAGGCTGCTTGGAAAGATGGTTTAATGGTGGACAGGATCACATAGCTTGAGCTCCTGAGCAGAAAAGGGGGATTACATGCTTCCAGATGTTGAGTGAAGAAGAAAAAGAGACCAAGATGCTGAAAGTCCCTGGTTTTATGCCCTCTCTGGCCTTTGATCTTGATCTTGTATTCTGATTGGTTGGGCCATGCAGGGGCAACTCTGTAGGCTGTGAGTCCAGGTTTGGTTGAGCATTGCTTCTTCCCAGGTGCCCTGGGGTGAGATGGGTAAAAGGCTAATACTATCATGCCTTAATCCCATCACCCTGTAGCTGGGGATCTTTGTTATGTAGAATAGACTGGCCCAGGCATTTTTTTAATGGCCCCATTGACAAAGGTGGAAGCTATTCAGAGTGAGTCTGCTTCCTGCCTAAAAACATGCTTCTCCATTTCTGATCCGGGGAAATATAATATTCTGCCTTTTCAATATTTCCCAGGATATTTCATTTTTCCAGGAGAGCGGTGGGTTTTTAACTTTCTACAGTACCAAATGTGAAGAAGGACTCAGAGTCAGGGTTCCAAGTAACACCCCTAATGAAAGGAGACTCCGAAGCTTGTGGTTCCTCCAAGTTCCATTGTATTAGAGATGTCATATTGCCACATCTGGGAAAACCCGAATCTGAAAGTTTCTACGTTTTCCCAACCCAAACAGGAATCTAAACCCCTGCCCAGCATCCAAATGTCCATCACATGGCCCAATCAGGCACCGTCCCAACTGGAGACGCCTCCCAGTCACGCCACTCCAGGTGCGGGGCAAGCCGTCCTTGACTCTGCATTCAGCTCCCCTGTTTTTTTAATTTCCGAGAAAGTTTTAACGGTTGTGTGAATCTGCTCTTCCAGCAGCCCTTTGACCCGAGGCATGCTAGGAAGGGTTTCCACTTTGCAGCTTGTAGTTTTGCAGAATAATAGTTTTTTATTTATCAGAAATGCTGAGTAGGAATGGCCTTGAGCAGGGAGACGATTGGATTTGCATCCATAAAATGGATAAGCTTCAAAGAAAAAGAAAAAGGAAGGAAGGGAAATAATTGATATGATTCTATTTCAAGGTGATTATATTCCTTTGTTGTTTGTGTGTTTGTGTGTGTGTATGTGTGTGTGAGAGAGAGAGAGAGAAAGAGAGAGAGAGAGAAAGAGAAAGAAAGAGAGAGAGAGAGAGAGAGAGAGAGAGAGAGAGAGAGAGAGAGAGAGAGAGAGAGAGAGAGAGAGAGAGAGGTTTTCAATCACATCTTGTGCACATGGCAGCTTTCATATCCCCTCAAGGTGAGAAGAAAATGTCTTTGGCATAGTTAAATAATTCAAGTTCAGGGTAAATAGCAAAGCTGCGAATGAAATGAGGAAACCGTGCAAAAGTAAATAGCCACCAGTCAGAATGTGCACAGCAGAGAATTGCACACATGGCCCTTTGCCTTCATGCTGCCTTCTCTCCAGCAGGCAGCTTTCCTTTCGTTTCCTGCAGGGTGGCTGAGCTTAGAAAAGGAGTGAGGCTGTAGAAAGGAAGCGAAGCGAAGCAAAGCGAAACTGAACTGCACCCTCGAAAGGAGGTAGAGCCTTTGCATTGCTGCCATTTTGTTTTATTTATTTTGTTTTGTATCATTCTATTCTATATTGTTCTATTCTATTATCCTATTCTGCTCTGCTCTGCTCAGTTCCATCCCATTCCACTCCACTCTACTCTACTCCATTCGATTCCATTCCACCCTACCTTGTTCTGTTCTGTTCTGTTCTGTTCTGTTCTGTTCTGTTCTGTTCTGTCCTGTCCTCTTCTCTTCTCTTCTCTTCTGCTTTGCTCTGCCCTGCCCTGGTAATTCCATTCTTTATTTTATTTCTAATTCTATTCTATTCTATTCTATTCTATTCTATATTGTTCTATTCTATTATCCTGCTCTGCTCTGCTCTGCTCTGCTCTGCTCTGCTCTGCTCTGCTCTGCTCTGCTCTGTTCAGTTCCATTCCATTCCATTCCATTCCATTCCACTCCACTCTACTCCATTCGATTCCATTCCACCCTACCTTGTTCTGTTCTGTTCTGTTCTGCCCTGCCCTGCCCTGGTAATTCCATTCTTTATTTCATTTCTTATTCTATTCTATTCTATTCTATACTGTTCTGTTCTGTTTTGTTTTATTTTAGAATTTGCTTTATATCTTACTAGTTGATAACCTGATATTGCCCAGGTATTTATTTATAGGGGAGAAATGCCAGGACCAAAACGTAATTTTTAATGATGGATCTTCCCTCTTACCACGCCCTTTGTGGAGTACTGTGAAGCTGTTACCATGGCAACTCCACTGCGCTGCACATTTTATGGCAGTACAGTAGAAGTCATTGTAAGGCACAACAGGCTGTATCTTAACAGAACACACATCCCAAGGGAATATAGGGGTGTCTTACCTCCACAATATTTTTTCCCCATATATATGACAGAATGCTTAATGCTACAGTTCCCTTCCAACTCTGTTATTCTGTTCATTGGCAGAGGGTCTCCTGCTTGAGCAGGGGATCAGACTAGAAGATCTCCAAGGTCCCATCCAACTCTGTTATCTTGCACCCTGTACAGGTGAGTTATTGGCTCAGGCCTCGGGGTTGAGTTCAGACTTTTGTGTGTTACTAATCTTACAAATCAATTCACCTCTTTTTCCCTCTTCTTAGCATTTTTGTTCAAGTAGCCGAATGCTGTTTTGCAATGAACAGTGCATTCTCGCAATATCTAATTTGCAGGCAGATTTAAATTATCCTTTAAAACCTGCACTGGGGTCAAAAATGTCTATTCGGCTTCATGAGCATAATGAGTGGGGGTGTTATTTGAGAAGAAAAGCCTTCGTATGTGATTTGTCAGAAAACCCTGTTTTCCAAGAGTGTGAAATCAAGAATCCTCCACTGACATCTGGAGAGAACGTTTGCAAAAAGAAAAAGAAAGTTCTCAGATTCCATCTTTGTTTTATTTGACATCCAGATTAAAATTTAATTATTGCAAGAAAGCAGGGTGCTTATTTCTTGCCCACTCCGATGGGCAATTATTAATTTTAATCACAGAACGGACTTCACAAAATTCTTGGGGAGAGATAGCAATAGCAATAGCAGTGGACTTATATACCGCTTCATAGGCCTTTCAGGCCTCTCTAAGCGGTTTACAGAGAGTCAGCATATTGCCCCCAACAATCT
Organism: Thamnophis sirtalis; assembly: GCF_051295495.1. Taxonomy (NCBI): domain Eukaryota; kingdom Metazoa; phylum Chordata; class Lepidosauria; order Squamata; family Natricidae; genus Thamnophis; species Thamnophis sirtalis. Next base: position 108,353,023 of record NW_028261382.1, on the reverse strand, counting down.
GGGTCCTCATTTTACCCACCTCGGAAGGATGGAAGGCTGAGTCAACCCTGAGCCGGTGAGATTTGAACCGCTGACCTGCTGATCTAGCAGTAGCCTGCAGTGCTGCACTTAACCACTGCGCCACCTTGGCTCTTGATATTGCAAAGTTAAAAGAGCCAAGGTGGCGCAGTGGTTAAATGCAGCACTGCAGGCTACTGCTAGATCTGCAGTTCAGCGGTTCAAATCTCACCGGCTCAGGGTTGACTCAGCCTTCCATCCTTCCGAGGTGGGTAAAATGAGGACCCAGATTGTTGGGGGCAATATGCTGACTCTCTGTAAACTGCTTAGAGATGGCTGAAAGCCCTATGAAGCGGTATATAAGTCTACTGCTATTGCTATTGCTATTGATCACGGCTGATTTGAGTCCTTGAGACCTACCGTATTTTTCAGAGTATAAGACACCCCAAAGTATAAAACACACCTAACTTTTGGGGAGGAAAACAAGGGGGAAAAAATCTGCCTCCCAGCAATTTGCCTCCTTGCAACAAACAGCAAACAATACAGATGATATACACTCTTTGTGGTGTTACATTTCAGACTATACTTGTACAGATACTGTTAAAATTGATGTGGCTTTCTGGAAATATATATTATTCTCTGTTATTTAAAAGAAGATACAATAGCACTGGGCCTCTTCAGATCAAGCATTTATTTCAAAAAGCTTCTTCATTTTGTTAAATTGTCTGGAACAATAATAAAGCAGTCTTTAAAAAAAATAAGTCTAATAATTTGAACATTCTATAGGCATTTATAGCTATTGACTTACCTCCTTGCAGCAAACAGCCTGATTATCACAAGGAAAAAAAAATCTGCTTCTGCCTCCCAGCAATTTGCCTCCTGCAGCAAACAGCAAATTCCACTTTCAATTTCAGCATGGGCCTCCTGATCATCAGCTGTTTCAGGCTGCAGGGATTGCAATAGCCTATTGCTGCCTGCAAGCCCCATTTTCCCCATTTGCTGCAAGGAGGTAAAGGCCAAAGGGAGGCAGAGGCCAAAGGGTGGATGGGTGGCGCTATATTCAGTGTTTAAGATGCACCCAAATTTCCCCCCTCTTTTAGGGGGGGGGAAAGGTGTGTCTTATACTCCAAAAAATATGGTAAGTCATTCAGGGCTCGATAGATGAAACTGGGCTTAGAATGTCTATGGAGATTCTCAGTCATCCACATAATGGTTATCCCAAAGATGCTTTTTCAAGAGGCAACTGGACGTTCTGGTTTTTCTTTGAAGATGTTTCACTTCACATGGCACAACATAGAAGAACAAACCCATCAGGACTAGATTCAGCAGTCCATCTGCATTAAAAGACAAATCAAGGCCGAAAATCAGCTGGCCAGCCCGCACATACCTCGCATGCCCTCAGGTTCGCCATCACGGGTATAGGGTTTCTTGCTAGAGCAGGGGGTTAGACTAGAAGACCTCCAAGGTCCCTTCCAACTCTGTTATTATATTAGTTTCGGCCTAGGCATAAAAACTGTCTTGTGAATATCTAGAAAAAAATATCAGCAGATTTCTCCCTGGGTCTTGCTTAATATTTGCAAATGTCTCTTTTCACAAAATAGACTTGATGGTAAGTAAATAGAGAGAAAGACTATTATAAGGAAACAGCTTTGAGACTATCACAATGGGAATATTCAAGGAAGAAAGTGTCATTGAGTGATGAGGTAACTCAAACAGCTCCAAAAAGGGAACATAAATTTACAATTTTGCCTGGCTGGTTTATGACGGAACTGTTACTAGCAAGATACTAACACCGTGAGAGTAGCATGATGAAAAGAGACTTTAAAGTTATGGACAGAGAAGGCATAATTAATCTCAGAGGCATTTGCAGGATTGAAAGTTGCCATAAAAATAACAAAAGCAGAATTGGGCCACTGTTACCGTAAATGTGCCTGTGAGATCACGTTGCACGCATAAAAGTGTGTGCAATGCTGCTTTTGTCACTTGTCCCTCACTAAACTCCCCTCAACAATTCCAACATTTCCCTGTTAATATTGGGGCATTATAATGCCTTACAGAATAACAAAGTTGGAAGGGACCTTGGAGGTCTTCTAGTCGAGTCTCTTGCTCAAGCAGGAGACCCTACACAATTTTAGACAGGTAGCTGTCCAGTCTCTTCTTAAAAGCCTCCAGCGTTGGAACACCCACAACTTCTGAAGGAAAGCCATTCCACTGGTTAATTGTTCTCACTGCCAGGAAATTCCTTCTCATTTCTAGGTTGTTTCTCTCCTTGACTGGTTTCCATCCATTGCTTTTTGTCCTGCCTTCAGGTGCTTTGGAGAATAGGCTGTCCCCCCTCTTCTTTGTGGCAGCCCTTGAGATATTGGAACACTGCTATCATGTCATGCCTTCTAACCCCTTGATTCTAAGAAAGAAGGAAATCTGAAATGCTGTTGATGCCTTCCTTACGTTGTGCAACTTAGCTAGCTATAAGGTCCACCAAGTAAAATGTAATTGACTAGCCATAACCCGGCGTTGCCCAGATATTTATTTATAGGGCTGAAATATTCAGATCAAATGTAATTTCTAATGTTGGATTTTCCCCCTTACCAGAGGGAGCCCCCTTGTGGAATACTGTGAAGCTGTTACCATGGCAACTCCACTGTAGAATCCATTTTACAGCAGTACAGTAGAAGCCATTTAAAGGCACAACAGGCTGCATCTTAACACAACACACACACCAAGGGGTGTTAGGGGCATCTTACCCTCCCCACAGTATTTGTCTCCAGAGAGTAAGTCATCTGTGTATCAGGTTTGGTTGAAATTGCTTGAGGAGCTCCAGAGTTATGCTGTAACACACACACACACAAAGCCATTTCTATATATATATAGATTTCTCAATACAAATCTGGTCATAAATTATTCTCCTTGTACATTGTTGGAGTACAGCAGCTCTTTAAGGACACAATGAGACATACATTCTTTGTCTTTAGAAAGTAAAAATAAGGACAGCACATCTTCACTCATCAAGTCAGCCCCAGTAATTTCAGCACCACGTTCAACAATTATGCATGTTAATTTATTTGAGGATTCTGAAAGTTTTACTATTTGCATACGTCTTGAATAACTTCAGTGGAGCAGAACACTAATGCTCAAAAGTGCAGACACCACTAGCACCCATCCTAATCAATCTCTCTCGAGTCACTGCCTTTGCCTTTTCTTTGTTCTTCTATGACTAATTTGGATAATCATCGTAAGTTCACTTACTCTAAAGTTCAATGAAGATTAATAGGATTTATTTAACACTGTAATTGAATCAGCAAAGACAAAATTTTTAATGTAAATGCAAGAGGTAATTCAGGGAATGAAGTTTGCAACGTACTTTTGGTTCCCACCGGATATATCCGACAGAAAATGATGTGTGTTCTTTGGAGACATTGCCCACTTCCTACAAAGAGCTAGGTTGAACCCTGGATAGATTCCATCAAGGTCATCATGACATAACTTATCTTCAGAGAATGGGAGAAGTCAAGAAAAAACTTGCCAGCAATGGAGATTCTCAGCTCGTGGCTGTCCCAAAGGTGCTTTTTCAAGAGGCAACATTTTTGTTTTTTTCTTCCTTCAAACAAAAGTCCAGTTGCCTCCTGAAAAAAACACCTTTGGGAGAACCATGATCTGGATGACTGAGAATCTCCATAGACGTTTAGCTCAGTGGTGGGTTCCTACCGGTTCGGACTGGTTCAGCCGAACTGGTAATAGTTTAGCGGGTTGCTGGAACTGACCCAGGCCTGCCATGCCCCCGTACCGGTTCTCTAGGTCAGTGTTTCTCAACCTTGGCAACTTGAAGATGTCCGGACTTCAACTCCCAGAATTCCCCAGCCAGCGAATGCTGGCTGGGGAATTCTGGGAGTTGAAGTCCGGACATCTTCAAGTTGCCAAGGTTGAGAAACACTGCTCTAGGTGGCACTTATGGCGCCGCCATCTTGTTTTTTGCTTCTGCGCATGCACAGAACAATTTTTATTGCACTGTGCATGCATGCGCAGCATGCATAAAGCGTGTGCGTGCACATGGCATGCACACAAGCAAACCAGCAGTAGTGCCTGCCAGAACCCACCCCTGGTTTAGCTATATGTACTTTGGGATGAACACCCTTTGAATGGTGCAGGAGTAGGAATGGATTTCCAGAAAAAACTGCAAACTACAGGAACCATTTGCACTTTGGTTTGAGATGCAGGCAACAGAGACTCAATCCTTCCATTCCCCACCATCCAGCCAGAGGTTCAGAAGCTTCTTGGATGAGAAGCAAACCATCTTCAAAGGAAAAACAAGGAAGTCCAGTTGCCTCCTGAAAAATCCCCTGTGGGACCAAGAAAAACATAGAAACCTTTGATGTACAAGAACGAGGATCCAGAAATATAAGCTGGGAAACCAGCATCCAGAAAAATAAGCCACTTCAGTCTAGTAGTTAAGACACCAGGCTAGAAAGGAGGACATTAGGAATTAAGCATGAAAGCTGGCTGGGTGAACTTGGACCAATCACTCTAAGGCACTCTAAGGTTTCTCAACCTTGTCAACTTGAAGATGTCTGGACTTCAACTCCCTGGCTGGGGAATTCTGGGAGTTGAAGTCCAGATATCTTCAAGTTGACAAGGTTGAGAAACGCTGCTCTAAGGGAACAACAACATTAACCCCGTGAGATAGTTTGGGCTGAGAATGACCGGTCTAAAATAGGAAACCCTATTAATGAGGTAGCTATAACCTTCCTTTTTTTCTGCGGTGTACTAAATGTCCCGACTGAGAGATGCAGAAACATCAGAGTGCAGTAAAAAAAAAATCCTTGGGGATCAGTCTCCTCGCAGATGTATGGATTTCACTTCCGATAATTCTTGGCAGTCCCTATGCTAGCTTGGGAATTTTATTTTTTCATTGTTTTACTGTTTGACTTCTATAGTGCCTCCCTCCTGCCCTTCTCAATCCAATTGACTTTGGGCAATGAACAACTTTAGGAGTTGAATCCACACATTTGGAAGGCGCCCAGCTTGTATACACTGCTATGAGCAATGGTGGAGATGCACACCAAGAGGCAGTCAGTTGGAGCAATGTTAGCATTTGGAGTTCAGCACCATGGAGAGCAATCCTGAGAGATAGGTTGTTCCCACCGAAGTTGGGTGCCACAGACAGATTTTTATAGCCAATACTGTATAAACTATGGATACTTTCTTTCTGGAAACACCACCTTTGAAGTTCTATATCTGGCTGTAGAAATGACACCCCTTGGAGGTGAACTTCTGGTGGTAAATGTTCAGCCAGAATCTTCACTCACTGGGAAAAAAACCCTGATGTTGGGAAAGATTGAAGGCAAAAGGACAAAGGGATGGCAGAGAATGAGATGGTTAGATAGTGTCATTGACACAATGAATTTGAATTTGGGCAAACTCCAGGAGACATTGGAAGACAGAGAGGCTGGCATGCTGTAGTCTGTAAGATCTCAGAGTCAGATACAATATGGCAACTGAACAACAACATCTTCACCTAGAGATGAGCAAACTGGGGGGGGGGGGTCAACACAGCTACTAAAAATTTGTCAGAGTGTGAATATTCATGGAGTGGAATAGATCAGCCAATGGGAACTGAAAGGAGACATGTTAACAAGGTCACCAATGAATAGACATAGCAAGTGTGTCAGCCAATGAGGGCTGTTTTGGAAACAGACTTGGGCTGGAAGTCTGGGTGTGGCTTAACTGTGCTGAGAATTGAAACCGAAACAAGTCTGGACTTGTTAGTCTGCTCTGAACTCTGAAATGAAACTAACTTCTCTCTCCTGCTTGTGTTCCGCTTGTAACTTCTGAAAGAATCTACGATTGGTATTGTACTGATGAAAAAAATGTCCTTCTGGGTTCGGCTCCAAGTGGGGAAAAAGACACTGGAGACGTGGAGGCTGCTTGGAAAGATGGTTTTAATGGTGGACAGGACCACATGGCTTGAACCCTGAACAGAAAAGGTGATCACATGCTTCAATGTTGGTGGAGAAGAAAAGGGAGGCTGAGATGCTGAAAGTCCCTGGTTTTATGCCCTCTCTGGCCTTTGATCTTGAGCTTGTATTCTGATTGGTTGTCAGACTCCCATGGGGCCATGCAGGGACAACTCTCTAGGCTGCGTTTTGAATCCAGGTTTGGTTGAGTTCTCAGATGCCATGTGGAGAAATGGGTAAAGTGCCAATATTATCATGCCTTAATCCCATCCCCCCTGGAGCCGAAGTGGAGAAGTCTTTATTATGTAAAGGGACTCACTCTTAATGGCCCATTGACAAAGTGGGGATGGGCAGGAAGCTACAGACAGCTATTCTGTCTTTTAAAACATGTTTCTTTCTTTTCACATCCAGAGAAATACTTTGCCTTTTCAATATTTCTTAGGATATTTCATTTTTCTGGGAGAGGGCTGGGTGATAACTTCCTACAGTACATTTATTCATCTGTTGCTATGTATATAAAGAAGTTAATGAATCCAGCTGAATAAGTTATCTGTGTGCGATTTCTGGATTTGATTTTTCTACAACAAACCGACAAAATCTTATATTACATGTCAGTAGGGGAAAAAAGTGAATCTAGATATTGCTCTCCCTGATCCAGCTACAGGTAATTTTGATTTCAGGGTCATCCTTCTAGCCCCTGGAGACATCGTCAGGCCTATGTAGAAAGCCAGAAGGGTTCAAGGCGATTCCTTGCAGCTACTTGCAAAAAAAGTCTCCTAATATAAGAGGAGGTTTTTTTTTTTTTAACGGAACCTGACCTCAGCAAATCAGGGCTAATTTGCATTAGCTGTGCCTTATTTTCACAGATCCTAAAGGCAGGTTTATCCTCTATTTCACTGCCTGAGAAATCAGTGTTAATTCAGTATGTGGATGATCTCTTACTAGTGTAGGACATTATCACCCAGCCCTCTCCCAGAAAAATGAAATATCCTAGCTACTTCAGCTGACTGCAGTTCGGCTGTTCAAATCTCACCGGCTCAGGGTTGACTCAGCCTTCCATCCTTCCGAGGTGGGTAAAATGAGGACCCGGATTGTTGTTGGGGGCGATATGCTGACTCTGTAAACCGCTTAGAGAGGGCTGAAAGCCCTATGAAGCGGTATATAAGTCTAACTGCTATTGCTATTGCTAAAAAGCAAGACAGGATTAGAACCGTTAGCAAAGGCATACACAAAAAAGTGATAAAACAATAGCCCAAAGAAAGCAAAAGGACTTCAAAGAGGAAAATGGTATAAAAATGTACACTTACTGTATGTCGGGGGTCAGCTCACCCAGGAATGCTGATCCACATCACTGTTGGTCTTGCTTTCCTGCAATAATAAAGACAACTTGCTTTCAAACGCAGCTCGCTTCAATCCTAAATTCATTCACTCAGCCGGTGACGCTCTCCCAGCCGGGAAATCCGAACCCACGGAGGGAACCTTTTTTCCATTTAACAGGGCAAACCCTGGTTTTTAATGTCTCTTCAGAAACGTAGAATGCCTTCCATTATAGCCCTAACCTTGTGCCGTGCCCGCGTCTTCTACTTCCTGACCCTCATCCAAGACCCAATCTCTGCAAACGTCTTTCTCCTTGAACCTGTCGGCCGCGGGCTAGCCTTCTGACTCTTGGTTTAAATCACAAGGCTGCCCCTTGCCACTTGGACAAAATACCGGTTGCTCGAGTTACAGCTTGACAAGCAATTTACACCCATGAGTGTCTCCGTGATTTACAATCCTAGGGTTTCCATCTCAGCAGAGCTCAGCTTGGCTGTGAAAACTTCTTGCTCCAGTCCCTCATGGTGGTGGTGGGGGGGGGGGGCAGAATGTTGCACTCGGCCTCGCTGAATACTTCTGCAAGGTCCTGATATTCCCTTGGAATCTCTTTGGCCTTTGGGGTTGCCAGTTGTTCTGGTGGGCTCTTTTGGAGGAAGGATTCTCCATGTGGGAGGTGTTTCTGCTTGCTGGTGTAGGAGGGGTTGTGGGGCCCTCGCTATCCTAAGTCTGCAGGTACCCCCTTGCCACCAGATGGTCAGTCCCCACTTGTCTAGCCAGGAAAGTCCCAGTCTGACTGCATCTGTCATTTGGGGGGCTATTACGAATCGAATTACCATATTTTTCATAGTATAAGATGCACCTTTTTCCTTCAAAAAAGAGGCTGAAAATCTGGATAGCAATAGCAATAGCAGTTAGACTATGAAGTTATTCTTCATAGGGCTTTCAGCCCTCTCTAAGCGGTTTAGAGAGTCAGCATATCGCCCCCACAGTCTGGGTCCTCATTTCACCCACCTCGGAAGGATGGAAGGCTGAGTCAACCTTGAGCTGGTGAGATTAGAACCGCTGAACTGCAGATAACAGTCAGCTGAAGTGGCCTGCAGTACTGCACCCTAACCACTGTGCCACCTCTGAATGCGTCTTATTCACTGAATACAGCATTTTTTGCCTCCTGAAACTCTGCCCCCTCACCAAAATGGCCATGCATAGCCTTTAGGAGGTTTTCAGAGAGCTCCTGGGGGCTGGGGAGGACAGAAATTACCGAAAAACGGCCTGTTTTTTGCCCCCCCAGCCCCCAGAAGCACTCAATAAGCTTCCTAAAGGCTATCCATGCCCTTTTTTTTGACAATAGCAGTAATAGCAATAGCAGTAGACTTATATACCGCTTCATAGGCCTTTCAGGCCTCTCTAAGCGGTTTACAGAGAGTCAGCATATTGCCCCCAACAATCTGGGTCCTCATTTTACCCACCTCGGAAGGATGGAAGGCTGAGTCAACCCTGAGCCGGTGAGATTTGAACCACTGACCTGCTGATCTAGCAGTAGCCTGCAGTGCTGCATTTAACCACTGCGCCACCTTGACAAAAATGGACCTGTTTTCATGAAAAATGGCCTGGATTTTGCTCATTTTGGGACACCCCCCCCCCCCCCAGGAGCACTCTAAAAGCCTCCTAAGGGCTATTCATGCCCTTTAAAAAAAACAGGCCCGTTTTTGCGAAAAACAGGCCATTTTTGAGAGGTTTGCAGAGTGCAAAAACTATTTTTTTTTTAATTTTCCTCTTCAAAACCTTGCTGCGTCTTATACTCCGGTGCGTCTTATACTCCGAAAAATATGGTACTTCCCAGTGATTCGCTAGCTCTAGTCTCACTGGTTCGGTAAGGTGGATGGCATAGGCTCCCCCCATTAGGGACCCATCGACCTGTTTGAACCAGAATCGGTGGGCCAGTCTTTTTGCTCTGATCCCCAGTTTCAGGACTGTGGTTAGGTTGATCAAGCATCTAGTACAGCCTGGGTCTATAAGGGCTTGAAAATCCCCCTGGCTTCCTGTTTTGGGGGCCGTGAGGCGTATTGGAAAAGGGAAAGTGTGAACTGGTGAACTTTTTCATTGAAGAAGTTTGACATCCCGTCCCTGGGAGTTAGAAGCAGCCTTGGGGGATGGCATGTCCTAGACTCGGAGTTGTGAGTGAGGACAAAGATGCTTTTTCTCTCCCCATTTAGAGGGGCCATTTTATTCTATCAGACTAAAATAGAATCAAGGACAACCTCATCATTTCAACGGCACAGCTGGCTTTGGCCTTAAATGAATGAAGATGGCTTCGTTTCAAGGGAAGTTAGATGTAGGAACAGTGACATATTGACACAGTGCATTCTGCTCTCCAAGCTCCACGGCGAAATCTTTGCATAGATTCCGTGTCAGAATTAAGAAGGAAAAAGATAAATCACGGCCTGTCTTGCCGAGCTGCACGAGAGAGAATGAAGAGAGAAAATTGTATTTGCCTCTTCATTTAATACATCAAAGTAATTTATGTCAGAGCCATCTTGCTTGCTTTAATACATATGCAATTTTAAACAAAATCAATCTTGTCAATCAAAGAAGGAACTCCAAAAATATATGACAATCTCTTGGTTGCACTTGGGGAAAAAAGACTTCACATCCCATTTGAAGGAAGCGTCTACTTGCAAAAATACTTAAAAATTTTTAAATGGTTTTATTATACATTTTCCTTTATAATACATCACATTTTCAGTTTTACAATGACAGTCCATCTCTTTCTGTCTCTTTCCTTCTCCTCCCCTCCCCTCCACTTCCCTCTCCTTCCCTCTTTCCTCCTCCTCTCACATCTCTCCAGAGGTGGGTTCCTACCAGTTTGCACCAGTTCGGTAGAACCGGTTCGTCAAATCTACTCAACCGGTTAGAAGAGGTTCCACCAGAAAGCAGGCCACACCTTCAGAAGAGGTTCCAAAAATTTTTGAAACCCACCACTGACACACACACACACAGAGACAGACAGACAGACAGACAGACAGACAGACAGACTCACACAGAGAGAGAAAGAGAAAGAGAAAGAAAGGAAGAAATAAAGAAAAAAGAAAGAAAAAGTGAGAGAGAGATGAAAGAAAAAAGGAAAAAGGGACAGAGAGACAAAAGGAAGGGAAGAGAGAGAGAGAAAGAGGGAGAGAGAGAGAGAGAGAGAGAGAGAGAGAGAGAACATGGCCGGCAAGCCACTCCCACCAGGTCACATGGCCGGCAAGCCACTCCCACAAAGGAGGCCACACCCACAGAGTAGGTTCGAAAATTTTTTGAAACCCACCACTGCATCTCTCCTACCCTTTTTCCTTCTCCTCTCCCCTTTCCTCTTTCCACATCCCTCTCCTTCCCTTTCTCCTACTCCTCCCATCCCCTCTCTCCATCCCCCTCTCTCCTTCCCTCTTCTTCTGTCTCCTTCCTTTTCCTCTTCCCTCGGCCTTTCTCCCCTCCCCTTCTCTCCTCCACCCCACTCCACTTCCCTCTCTCCCTTCATTTCTCCACTTCTCTTTCCTTCCATCTTTTTCTTTTCCTTGTTGTATATACTGTACATTTCCATTGCCCTACAAAATTCAGTATATTTTCCAGGTGCTGTCTCTTCCAACCATACATTTTCTCGAAATTACATTAGAAGAAAAAAACAACTTAATATCTGCATGATCAGTGTGTTGATAGCAGTAATAATCATAATTATAATAACACATTGATGATATTTATTATTCGTGTTAATAATTTTTCATTAAAAAATACTTTATTGAACACCTTGTACTTGATTGATCCGCCAATTAAGGAAAGAAGGTAAGTCGAGAATGGAATGTGACTGTCTCAAAGATTAACCCCTATGCTGTTTGAAAATGTACATTTCTTCTAATCTGTAAATCTCTCTTTCTCTCTCCTGTGCCTAAGGAGATTCTCAATCATCCAGGTCATGGTTGTCCCAAAGGTGCTTTTCCAGGAGGCAACTGGACTTTTTCAAGGTTTTTTCCTTGCTTCTCATCCAAGAAACTTCTTCAATTCACTATCTCGCTCTGCGAAATTTTAATTCACATGCTCCCCTTTCTTCACAGTAGTCATACCGACACAGGATAATTCTAATTTTGTGGGATGCATAAAGGCGGAGTATAAGCAAACCACTTGATTTGTAGAGTACAAAATTCAGAGCGCTTTTCAGTGGTTGGATTCAAGTTTTTTTAACTATCGGTTCTGTGGGCATGGCTTGGTGGGTGCGGCTTGGTGGCAGAGGTGGGTTCCTACCAGTTCACACCTATTCGGTAGAACCAGTTCGTCAAATCTACCGAACCGGTTAGAAGAGGTTCCACCAGTGGACCCGGAAAGCAGGCCACACCTACGGAAGAGGTTCCAAAAATTTTTGAAACCCACCACTGGTCCTTGGATATGATTATTCTACACTATCATGCTCCTATTTATAAAACTCAGTGCCTCTGTGAAAGGTAAGGATGACTACTGCGTTTGTGGTGCAATCAGAACATTGCGTGTGTTGAAGTTGTTTTAATGCAAACCAAAGATGCCTTTTAACAAACAAGTTTACATCATATTCTTATGCAGGCCAGTGCTGTGTGTGAGGTAATTTAAGGTGGTTCTGACAAGTGTTGTCGGCATCTTCATATCCGGTCACATGGGAGGCAAGCCACTCCCATCCAGTCACATGGGCAGCAAGCCACTCCCGCAAAGGAGGCCACACCCACAGAGTAGGTTCGAACAATTTTTGAAACCCACCACTGCTTGGTGGGTATGGCTTGGTGGGTGTGGCTTGGTGGGCATGGCAGGAGAAGGATACTGCAAAATCCCATTCCCTCCCTACCCCACTCACCTGATTTCCAGCTCCGTTCTCTTGTGCAGGGCAACGAAAGAAGACCCAGCCGATCAGCTGGGACTCAGGAGGCAGAGAATAGATGGGGGTGGGGCCAGTCAGAGGTGGTATTTACCGATTCTCCAAACGACTCAAAATTTCTGCTACCACCTCTGGTGATTTTAGATGGTGGATGTAGTGGAATTAGCCTGGATTCCCTGGTGGGAGGGGTGCATTCCAGAGGAACAAGACACAACAAAGTTTAGATAAACTTTGTTTAGATAAACTTTAAATGAAGTTTAAAGAGGGTCATGTCAGCTTCTCTCTAGAAGTTCTCAGAGTATTTCGTCAGTGATGCAAGTAATAGCTTTATTTGGCAAGATCACAATCACAATCGGAACCTCCGACTTCCATCAGCCGGTCAATGTCGACTGGCAACTACGCGGAGGAGAGCCTTCTCAGTGGCAGCTCCGACCCTATGGAACGAACTCCCCATGGAGATTCGTACCCTCACCACCCTCCAGACCTTCCGCACAGCCCTTAAAACCTGGCTGTCCCAACAGGCCTGGGGTTAAAGATATTGACCCCATGAATGTTGTGCTTTTAACGATGTATTGTTTTATGTGTTTAACATGGTTTGTCCTCCCTCCCCCTGAACTGTGAGCCGCCCTGAGTCCCCCCAGGGAAAAGGGCGGCATACAAATAAAATATCTATCTATCTATCTATCTATCTATCTATCTATCTATCTATCTATCTATCTATCTATCTATCTATCTATCTATCTATCTATCTCTACAGGTGAGGAATAATGAAGGACTCAGCTTAGAAGCAACTCTGTGTGTCTTTCTTGTTTTTGGAGCTTGAGAAGGGAATTTCAAAAAGAGAAATGTAACAAAGGCATTTCAGGAACAGTGGAACGACTGACAGATATGTTCTTCTTTCTGTTTTATTCTTCTAGCATTCCTTGTAGGTAGACTGAGAATGTTGGCTAAGACTCCCGAAGTCCTTTCGTTTACAAGGACATCCGATCAGTCAATTCTAAAGGAAAGCAATCCTGACTGTCCTTCAGAAGGACAGATACTGAACAGAGGAGGATTTCTGTTGGCATTACGGCCGGTTCGCTGCGCACGCAAACGCAGTGGCCTATAAATAGATCTGTGCATGCCAGAACATTTTAAAAGGTAAAAAAAAAAAAGATGTTGCAGTGACAGGGGAACCAGTTCAAGGGTGTGGCGAGCATGCCGTTCCATCGAACTGGGGCAAACTGGTAGGAAACCACCTCTGATGTTGAAGCTGAAGCTCAAATCCTTTGGTCAACCTTTGGACACTTTGGAAATGGATGCTGGGAAAGATGGAAAGCAAAAGGAGAAAGGGAAGGCAGAGAAAGCTAAGCATATTCGGACCCGGTTTGCATACTTAGATGAAGTTGGAGAACATTAAGAAATTTAGAAACTTCCTGGAAGAAGACATTAGCTGTGGTTTTGTAAGGGCCGGGAATCTGCTTCATGCTTTTTGGAGAAGCCTAGCCTTCTTTAAACAGACAGGATTTAAAGAAATGCAAATAAACTTTTCTTTCTTTTTTGGGGGGGAAGAGAAAGAAGGGAGAAAGAGACATATATGAACATGGAGTGAGGGAAAATCCGTGCCTGTCTCTGGCTTAGTTTTTCTCGTGGCACGACAAAACCGTGGACCACTAAAGCGTGCCTGATTAAAGCGCGTCGCTGATGTCATCATCAGCGCGACAACAACAACCGCGGAGAAAAAGGGGCGCTTTAAAAAGCGCTTTTAAAGCAAGCCGATTCACGTAAAGGTAAGGGTTAGGTTAAGGGTTAGGGTTAGGGTTAGGGTTATGTTAAGCGTTAGGGTTAGGTTTAGGGTTAGGTTAAGGGTTAGCGTTAGGTTTAGCGTTAGGTTAAGGGTTAGGTTTAGGGTTAGGTTTAGGGTTAGGTTAAGGGTTAGGTTTAGGGTTAGGGTTAGGTTTGGGGGGGGTTAGGTTTAGGTTTACGCGTTAATTTTAGCTTTATACCGCTCACAGCGTGCTTTTTCGTCGCGCTGTGATGACGTCAGGTACGCGGTTTCGTCGAGCGCGCTTTAGTCGACTGCGGTTTTGTGGTGGAACCAGTTTTTCTAGCCTTAAAAGTGGATGATTCTCAGTTGTGTTCAAGTACCAGCTCCCCGGTGCAAAGGCCTGGAGAAATCAATACTCCTACCTCAGATCAACTGTTCTCTCACACTGTTCCGTTCCTCTGTGCGCCGCCTAATTTTATTTATTTATTTATTTTTTGCAGGTGGCGCTTTGCAGGTGTCTGAGAGAGTGTGGGAGATTAATCGTTGCTCGCCCCCGTTTCAATATCAAATGAACCTTGCATATTCAGCAGGAAATCAAATGGAGGAGATGAAAAATAAAATAAGAGCCACAGTTGGTAACGTGGAGCTCAGCCAAAATCCATATTGTGTCCCGGAAACAATGTTCTTTATAGTTTCCAGTTGACTTCTGTATTCAATTCCTCTGCTCTCAGGTTCCAACTACTTACTGTCCTATTTTCTCGGCGCGTTTATTTATTTATTTATTTATTTATACTTCACATTTCTAAAGATTTCACATTCCTTTAATGGACACCGATCTGTTCAGGAATTATTCTCTTTCTTTCATCTCTTTTTCTTCCCCAGTTGTGCTCCCCCCCTTTTTTTTTCCTTTCAAAGAGTTCTATCCATCTTCTCCTTCCAAAGAAACACCTTTGAAGAAATGACTATGGGGAACACGCGTTGCCAAAAATCTTCATCTCTTTTCCATTTAAAAGAGAAGCTGGTCTCTTTCATGCATTCGGGATGAATGTGTTGGCCGCTTCAATTATCCGCTGAATTGAACGTTTCTCGAGTTTTGCAAAAAAATGGGTTTTTGGCTACGGAAATGAGCTTTTTATGTGAGAGAATGATGTACAAACATGTGTATATTCTTCGGTCAAGATGTGAACATATTGCATGACTGGAGCAACTGTTGTGCAGGAATAAATGTAGATTTTTAAAAAATGAATAAATAAATAGAAACAGGGAGATTTAAGAGGACAGATCAGTGGTGGGATTCAAATTATTTTTACTACCAGTTCTGTGGGCTTGACATGGCTTAGTGGATGTGGCTTAGTGGATGTGGCTTGGTGGGTGTGGCAGAAGAAGGATGCTGCAAAATCCCCATTCCCTCCCCTCTCCTGGGGAAAGGATACTATAAAATCTCCATTCCCTCCCCACTCCTGGGGGAAGGATACTGCAAAATCCCCATTCCCTCCCCGACTGCCTGCAATTTGGCAGTTCAAATCTCACCAGGCTCCAGATTGACTCAGCCGTCCATCCTTCCGAGGTGGGTAAAATGAGGAACCAGATTGTTGGGGGCAATAGGCTGACTCTGTAAACCACTTAGAGAGTGCTTTAAAACACTGTGAAATGGAATATAAGTCTAAGTGCTTTTGCTATTATGACTACTTTGTGTACAACTGCATGTGCACTGGAGACAAATTCCTTGTATATCTAAAAATACTTGGCCAAATACACCTATTCTATTCTATTCTATTCTATTCTATTCCATCCCATCCCATCCCATTCTATTCTATTCTATCCATTCCATTTTTCTCTCTTTATGAACTTGTAATCCTTTTATTCGGGGTGGAGTCAAAGCAATTTAATGGAGCTGGCTGGATACCCTTCCTCTCACCTATGTGGTGTTTACAGCAGATATTTTCTCTTTGCACCCTGATAGAGAAATCTCTGTTGCTGGCTAGGATTGATCCCTCAACCTTTCAAGTGAGAGGTGCGAATCTTCACTTTTAGGCCACTACACCACTCGATCTATTCTATTCTATTCTATTCTATTCTATTCTATTCTATTCTATTCTATGGATGGAACAATATGTACAATCCTCAGGGCTCTATTTCTGGCAACCTCCTAAAACTGCACCATCAAATTCCCTTCTGCAATTTGCAAAAATAATCGAGAGCTTCAGGGGAATCAACTGGCTGCCTACAAATATACGATCAGTCCTTTTTAAAGCCTCTGGATAGTTTCCTGCAGTGGGTAGATAGAAACTGCATTAAAAACCGCTGCGTAAGCTCTAGTAGAGATTTAATCTGTTTCAAAAATAATAATAATAATACTTATAACAAGGAATCATTCAGCCAGTAAAGTGTTGCAATAAATAAAGATATAAAAGCTTCCCCGGAGTGGGGAACCTGCTCCTGTTAGGCACAAAGGATCAGGACCGTATGTTAAGCTGCAGAACAGAAGATTTATTCAAGCCTATGGACCAGAATCTAGTCAACTAATGGTCAACACTATGTTGGCATAGATAAAAGGCAACAGAATTCAAGGAGGCTGGATTTGGATCATTTGCGGCAATGTAAGGACTCTAAACTGATGATATGTTTAACTCCATCCCCAATTCTGCCTGCTCTTGTCCCACACACACAACCTTCTTCTCCCACACACACACATGCTCTTCCCTTACACACTGTCTAGGTAAGTGGTCCAACCTGACCAACTTTGCTACATCACAGTTGGCCCAATCTTCATCCTCATCCTTTTTGCTGCAGCTCTTAACCCATCTTTAAATATTAAATCCAGCCCCCTGCCACCTGCCTAATCTACCATGAAGCCATCTTCCTCTTCACCCCACTTGGTAAGTGTTCTGACCAAGGCTTCCCAAGAGCATGAAGCAAACTCCTTGTCCTGACGAAAACTCCGTGGTTTTTTTTTAAATTTACTGTGAATTCTGCTCATTCACATCCAGCAAAGCCTTTCAAGGGAGGATTTACAGTCACAGACCTTATCTGGCTTGGAGAGCTGCCAGGCTGATATCTGCAAAACTTGGCAAGGAATCTCTGAGAATCTCGAACCAATGAAGCCAACTAATTGTCTCCTGCAAACTCCACTCCCCTTTTGCTCCTCTTTTATTTCCTCTGGGAGGGGCCATTCATCGTCCACCTGTGGCCTTACTCCCAAGTCAACCCCTGTCCTTTAGCTGTTCCCTTCATCTGGTAACTCTGCGCATGCGCACACTGGGAACTGGCTCCATCTGTTCATCTGCCTCACTGATGTCTGACTCTGAAGGCAGCTGATAACTGTCAGATGGCCTTGGCCCCCTCTCTGCCTCCGACACAGAGCCCTCATCAGAGCCTTCCCCAGACTCCAGGACTGGTCCATCTTTCTCCCCAACCTCCTCACTGTCCGAATCTGCTGCCGGTTGTCGGGCCATAACAGTAGGTTCTCCAGTCTTAACAAGGCTATGCATTATGGATGAAAGCTGTTGAGAACAGCTTTTTTATCGCAACAACTTTCCTTACACTCTGAAGCTCAGCGGGAAAGCACACAAATTGCATAAATAAAAATTTCATATACCGTTCCAGCTGGACCTGCTTCAATTCCCATTTTCTATATAGGAAGATGGATTCTTAAGACAATAGAAGCTCCCTCCCACCCAATGGGGAAACCATCATTTTTAGTAACCTCCGGTTTCTTCTCTTAGTCAGGTAGGAAAGATTTTGAAGTCCTGAACCAGTTTTAATGTGCTTTAGAAGTCAAAGAACATTCGGGGGGGGGGGGGTGTCACCACATATTCCAGACCTTTCTTATATGTATCATCATGGACGTGTTACTTTAATCTTCGCTTTGTCTATAGCAATAGCAATAGCAGTTAGACTTATATACCGCTTCATAGGGCTTTCAGCCCTCTCTAAGCAGTTTACAGAGTCAGCATATCGCCCCCAACAACAATCCGGGTCCTCATTTTACCCACCTTGGCAGGATGGAAGGCTGAGTCAACCCTGAGCCGGTGAGATTTGAACCGCTGAACTGCTGAACTAGCAGTCAGCTGAAGTGACCTGCAGTACTGCACTCTACCCACTGCGCCACCTCGGGTCTATGTCACCCATCAACCCCTCCAACAAATATTTACTTATTTATATCACACATGTATTATTTTTACAAACATACCAAATCAGGGAACATATTCGACACCCTGTCTCCCCCTATTTTCCCCACAACCACAACAACCCTCTAAGTTAAGTTGGGCTGGGAGAAAGTGACTGGCCCAAGGTTTCCAAGTGCTCAAATTTTGACACTGCAACGGTCGTAGGTATGGGGACTAGTCATAAATCACACTTTTCAATGCCAATGTAGCTGTTCTGAACTAGGCTTCCCAAAAGCACAAAGCTGACTCCTTGTCCTGATAAAAAAACCTCATTTATTTAGGCTAGAGGGAATTCCTCTCCAGCAAAGCCCCAGACAACAGTCTTTCAAGAGATTTCACAACTACAGACCTTTATCGGGCTTGGAGAGCTGCCAGGCCGATATCTTCCAAACGCCACTCTGTAGCAGACAATACTTGGCAAGAAGTCATGAACAGATCTTCACCTTAAGGAATTGAACTAATTGTCTCCTGCAAACTCCCCTCCCTTTTCACTCCTCTTTTATTCCCTATGGGAGGGGCCATTCACCATCCACCTGTGCCTTTACTCCAGCAGAGGGGGGGCGTACGCAGACATGCGTAGGGGGCATGGCATAGGGGGGCATTAAATTATGGGTGTGGCATGGGCATGCAATAGTGCTCATGCGCATGCTTTTGGCACCCAAGGCGAAAAAGGTTCTCCATCCCTGTTCCAGGAGAAAGATGGGTGCTAATTTCTTGCAATTGTCTCTGCTAAGGATGCCTCGTTACTCTTCTTGGAATTCAGAAAACGGGCTGCAGACAAAGTCATCTCTTGGGAAGTAATTATGTCCTTAGGTTCTCATCAGTCTTTCTACGCTGTTTGTCTATCCCCAATTGCGCCTAATAAAAATGGCTTGATACATAAGGATGCTGGGAAGATTGATTGGTTCATACCCTTGAAGCGCAGGGAGAAAGCATTCAGTAGTATAAATGCAATGTTTTGTTGTTATTATTCCATGGGGCAACGAGAGAGGGAAAAATCTTTATAGGAATGGCGCTCCCACGAAAGTTAGAATATGCCAGAGGTAAGGATGACCTTCAAAAGGGAAATAAATCAGGTATATTATGGGTTTTGTGTTTGTTCTTCATGCATCTATCTGTGCACAATACTTTAATGGCCTCTTTAGAGAAGCAACAGAAAAGACACATATAAATGAATGGATTTTCTCAGATGCAAAGAACATCATGTTAATTCTGGAGAAAAGGCATCAAAATGTGCTGGAGTTTATAGGAAAAGGAGCTGGAATTATAGGACAAGGGGCCATCATCTCCTAAACTTTATCAGATGAGATGGAACTTTACAGATTAACAGAGTTGGAAGGGTCTTTTCCTGATGATAAATGACATTTCTGTCGTATTTCCAACTTTTCAATCATCTCAACTGAGGATGCTCTCTTGGTCCTGATTTACAGATTAAACTCTGCACAACAGAAATATTTCCCAGTTTGCTAAGTAGAAGATCTAAGTAAAGGAGAATCTTTTAATCCCCACCCCCCTCTGGTTTGGAATCTTGAAACAGGCTTCCATCCATAATGGTTTCTCTGTTGTTTATCCCAAAGATGCTTTTCAAAAAAAGTAACTGGATTTTCTTGGTGTCTTCCTTGAAAACGTTTTGCTTCTCATCCAAGAAGCGTCTTCAGTTTGTTTCTTGGATGAGAAGCGAAATGTGTTCAAGAACAAAACAAACAAACAAGAAAGTCCAATTGCTTTTTGGAAAAGCACCTTTGGGACAATCGTGACCTGGGTGATTGAGAATCTCCATAGACTTCTCTGTTGTTTATACAGAACTAGCTGATAACCTGGCGTTACCTGGGTATTTATTTATAGGGGGGGAAATGTCCGGACCAAACGTAATTCCTAATGTAGGATTTTCCCCCTTACCAGAGGGAGCCCCCTTGTGGAGTACTGTGAAGCTGTTGCCATGGCAACTCCACTGCTCTGTACAGTAGAAGCCATTTTAAGGCACAACAGGCTGCATCATAACAGAACCAGGGGTGGGGTTGCTGCTGGTTTTACTACCAGTTCAGTTCACACATGTTTTGTGCGTGCACTGTGCATGCATGTGCAGTTCAATGTAAATTGTTCTTTGCGCATGCACAGAACAATTTATAGTGAACTGCACACCCGCAGTCACTGCAAAACAATATGGCGGCGACATCAGCGGCAGCGAGGGAATCAGTTTGCGGACATGAAGAGCCTGGGTCACTGCTGGTGGGTGGGTGGCAGTGGTGGGTTTCAAAAATGGTTCGAACCTACTCTGTGGGTGTGGCCTCCTTTGTGGGAGTGGCTTGCCGCCCATATGACTGGATATGAAGATATGAACCACCTTAAATTACCTCACACACGGCACTGGCATACATAAGAATATGATGTATTCTTATGGTTTGCGTTAAAACAACTTCAACACACGCAATGTTCTGATTGTACCACAAATGCAGTAGTCATCCTTACCTTCCACAGAGGCACTGAGTTTTATAAATATGAGCATGATAGTGTAGAATAATCATATCCAAGGACCAGTGGTGGGTTTCAAAAAATTTTGGAACCTCTTCTGTAGGTGTGGCCTGCTTTCCAGGTCCACTGGTGGAACCTCTTCTAACCTGTTCGGTAGATTTGACGAACCGGTTCTACCAAATAGGTGCGAACTGGTAGGAACCCACCTCTGGTGGGTGGGTGGGTGGGTGGTTGGGTGGATGGGTGGATGGATGGATAGGCAGGCAGGCAGGAAGGTAGGCAGATAAGATAAGCAAAAAAAGAATGTATTCCTGTCCTAATGTAATCCCAATCTAATTTTTGACAAAGTGAGAGACATCAGTAAGGTAGGTCACAAATTTATCCTTCCACCTGTAACTCAGTAGTGAGCCAAGAGATGTGAATCTCTCTTTTGTCTCTTGAAGTGTTGCATTCAGTGTGTGAACAATGGCAGTCTCCTAAATACATTGATTGTGCATTTTATCAGTCTTCTTGGATTGAAATAACAGCTCAGCAGGATGTATCAATACATGAAGTCACCTGGTGTTTTTGTTTAAAGTGATTGTCACACTGCCGGGCATGCAAGAGAAAAAAGAGAATAAGTTGGGGAAGGGGGTTGGGGGGGGGGGTTCATTGTCTGTTTCCTGTAAACAGTGAAAAATATACCAGAAGGCAAATTCTAATTACCATATTTTTTGGAGTATAAGACACACTTTTTTACCCCCTAAAAGTGGGGGGACAATTGTGGTGCGTCTTATACACCGAACGTTGCCAAAGCCCTGTCCACCCACCTCCTCCATGCATCACGTTTTGGCCTCCACATGTCACGTTTTTTTGCCAGTTCAAGATGGCAGGGATCGGCGGCAATGATACCAGCAATCTCCGCTACCTGGAACTGGCCGAAAACACAGTGCACGGAGGCCCAAAGTACAATGCACGGAGGCAGCGATGGGCTGTGGCGATATCTGCAACCTAGGACAGCTGATTGACAGTGTTCTGGGAGGCCGATCCACTCACCAATCAGCTGCTTGTGCTCAATCAGGCTGTGATAACATGCTGAAGCTGACCAGGCTGTTTGCTCTTTGCTGCAAGGATGCTAGCCAGATCAATAACCCATGGATGCTGGTAGGTAGAGGCAGAATTCTTTTTTCTTGTTTTCCTACCCAAAAACTAATGTGCGTCTTATACTCTGGAGCATCTTATACTCCAAAAAAAATACGGCAATATTACCCAAAATAATTCAAGAGCAGTCTGATAGTGGAACCATTGTACCAGTTGGATAGATTTAAATGAAGGCTAGCTTTAATTATGGATTCCTGCACTGAGAAGGCATTTGATTTAATATTTAAATACCCCTCCTGTGTCCTTTTATGAATGCATGAAATAAATTTTATCCATGATTGATTGATTTCTTAAATTTCTTTGCCGCCTATCTCCTTGTGGGGCTACGCTAGGTGGCTTGCAATAATAAAAAGGAAGAAATGAAAGGAATGTAAACAGAAGTAAAGTAGAATAGAATAGAATAGAATAGCAGAGTTGGAAGGGGGTTGGTCTTCTAGTCCAACCCCCTGCCCATGCAGGAAACCCTATACCATTTCAGACAGACGGCTATCCAACATCTTCTTAAAGACTTGCAGTGTTGGGGCATTCACAACTTCTGGAGGCAACTTCTGTTCCACTGATTAATTGTTCTCACTGTCAGGAAATTTCTCCTCAGTTCTAAGTTGCTTCTCTCCTTGATTAGTTTCCACCCATTGCTTCTTGTTCTACCCTCAGGGGCTTTGGAAAATAGCTTGACTCCCCCTTCTTTGTGGCAGCCCCTGAGATATTGGAAAGTAATAGAAACTTAAAATAAACAACAGCAAAGAAACAGAGTGAGGGTAAATGCATCAATATGATAACCAAAACGATGGACGGGTGGAGAGGAGGGAGAAAAGGGAGGGTGGGGAGATGGAGGCTGCCATTAATCCATCAGCCATTTCCAGTGTAGAACTCCTTCATTTGAACCCCAGGCTAACTGGCAGAGCCAGCTCTTCAGACTCTTGCACAAGGATAGGAGGTTGAGTCTTAGAGGGAAAGATGTTCTAAAACAGGGGTGTCGAACTCGATTTCATTGAGGGCTGCATCAGGGTTGTGTTTGACCTCGGAGGGTCAAAGGGCAGCATAGGGGTGGCTATGGTAGGCATGGCCATGAGTGCGGGTGGCCTTGGGTGGGTGTGGGCATGGGTGGGCATGACACAGGATTCGTATTGGGGGCACCTGTGATGGCCAAGTACTAAGGCAGGACTTCCCTAATACCTTCCCTCATTCTCATTATTATCTCCTTCCTTCCCTCCCTCCTTCCTTCCTTCCTTTCTTCCTTTCCTCTTCATTCTCCTTTCTTCTTCCTTCCCCTCTTTCCTTCTTTTTCCTTCTTTGCTCTCTTCCCATCTTCCCTTCTTATTCTTGGTCTTTCCCTTTCTTGTTCCTTCTTGGATGCTCAAATGCAAAAGGGGAAACATTTTTTTCCTTTTCTTTCATTTTTAGTTTGTTTTGAGAGCCCTCTGCTGTTAAAAATGGACCTCGGGGGGGGGGCTGTGTTCGGGCCTCCCGTGCTCTGTTTTCACCCTGGACGGCCTCCTGCAGCCCTCTACCAGTAGTAACAGAGCCCAGGGGGATTTGCACAACTCCCTTAGGCCTCGTTTTCGGCTTGGATGGCCTCCTGCAGCCCTCTGCCAGCAGAAATGGAGCCTGGGAGGTTGCACGCAGCCCCGGGCCCCATTTTTCAGCCTGGATGTCCTCCTGCAGCCTAGCTGATGAGCCTCGAGGTTGACCGCCTTGTTCTAAAGTAAAATGTTCTGAATACATCCTTGAGTAAAGAAATGATAGAATCTAATCTCCAAAGAGGCAACGTGTTACTTGATGTCGAGCTCTTACTCCTTTGGTTTTTATATGACTGGTACACCATGACTGGTAATAATTAGTTGTCGTCTTCTTTATATCTTTAGTCTGAATGTTTAAATGCAAAGCAGCATATCCTGACCTGAAGACTTCCAGAAGTGGCTTACAACCAGGGGTGAAATCCTCCCGGTTCGGCGCGGTTTGGCCGACCCGTTAGGAACAACAATCCTTGGTTCTGCGAACTCGTAGTAAAAAAAAAAAACGGCAGGGAAAAAATGCTTTAAAAATCTAATAAAATACCTTCTGACGTTTGTGTGGCTCACAGCTGAGTCGCACGATTGTCAGAAGCTATTTTTAAAAGCTTTTGAAAGCATTTGTTTCCCCTCCGGTTCACCTGAGCCAGCGGGAGAAAAATGCTTTAAAAAGCTAAAAAAAAAGTAGGTGAAAGTGGAAAAAAAAAGTTGCCCACGCCCAACCAGTCACATGACACCCCCCTCCACCAAGCCACGCCCACAGAACTTGGGGGGTGGGGGATTAGATTTCAGCACTGCTTACAACTCCTCCAGTTTCCATCAATTCAGGAGCCTGAAATGCCAATCAAGGAATCAAAGCATCATGAGAGGCCCTTGCTACTCTCAGAGCTTAGTTGCTTTCTTGAAGACATCAGCCGTGCTCTTGATGGTGAAGAAAGCTAGCACCCACCCACCCTCTTAGAAGAATGAAATATTTTAGGAAATATTTTAAAAAGGCAGAATGTTATATTTCCCTGGATGAGGAAAGGAGGAAGGTGCTCTTGGTAAATAGCCCCAGAAAGACTATGCATGCCCTTTTAAAAACAAATACAGCCCCATTTTTGCAAAAAACAGCCCATTTTTTGCTCATGGGGGGGGGGCACCCCCAGGAGCACTCTACAAGCCTCCTAAAGTCTATTTATGCCCTTTTTGGAAATATAGGTGGTGACCTTACAACCTGAAACTCTAGCACTTTGACAGTGATGTAAATTGCGTGGAAGATAGTTCCAAGATACAAAAAAGGATCAAAATAGCAGGAATGGAAGGGACTGCGGCAAGAAAGGTTAGAAAATGGGGCAAAACTCGCTTGTCTCACTTAACGATACAAATTTGGGGCTCAGCTTGCATCATAAATGGAGGATTGAGTTGGAAGGGACCTTGTAGGTCATTAGTTCAAACCCCCCACCCAAGCAGGAGACCCCTACACCATTTCCGACAGATGGCAGTCCAATCTCTTCATCCAGTGATGAAGCTCCCACGGTTCCACCACAAATGCGCGCACAACAAAAGCGCGCCTGACTAAACCGCGGTGTCTAAAGCGCGGTGACAAAACCGCGCGCCGAATGAGCGACTAATTAGCCCTAAAGCGCGCTGACAAAAGCGCGCCAACAGAAGCGCGCCGACAGAAGCGCGCTGTAATGTAACCCTCAACCTAACCCTCAACCTAACCCTAAACCTAACCCTAAACCTAACCCTAAACCTAACCCTAAACCTAACCCTAAACCTAACCCTAAACCTAACTGTAAATCTTACCTTAAATGAAATCGCGCTTCTGTCGGCGTGCTGTTGTTGGCGCGCTGTTGTCGTCGCGCTTTTGAAATCGCGGTTTTAGCGCCGCGGTGTTGTTGGCGCGCTTATGACGTTCGCGCTTTTGACGGGTCACGGCTCCCACAAGGTCTGAAGGAAACTTCTGTTCCATGGGTTGATTGCTCTCACGGTCAGAGAATTTACCTGCCTATTTAGAAAGTCTGTGGAAAAGAGCATTCTTTGACTTTGCAACTATATGCACATGAAAGCACTCATACAGGCAGGAAACGTTTGCATTTTTTTACTTTCATCTGCAAAAGGTTGGAATATTATTTATGTACGCAGCAGTTGGTCTCCCATTATAAGCTCCCCTGCAGATTTCCCATATCTCCAAGGCACCTGAGGGCAGGACAAGAAGCAATGGGTGGAAACTGATCAAGGAGAGAAGCAACTTAGAACTGAGGAGAAATTGCCCGACAGAACAATTAATCAGTGGAACAGAAGTTGCCTCCAGAAGTTGTGAATGCCCCAACACTGGAAGTCTTTAAGAAGATGTTGGATAGCCATTTGTCTGAAACGGTATAGGGTTTCCTGCCTAGGCAGGGGGTTGGACTAGAAGACCTCCAAGGTCCCTTCCAACTCTGCTATTGCATTGTATCATTGTATTGTATGTACTCGGGTGATCCTGAGGGCACAAAGGAACCACCAAGTGCTTCAATGACCCATAAAAAAAGATGCAAATGACCAGCTGTCTGCAGGGAGTATAAATCCTTCCATTCCCCACCGTCCTGTCAGAGCTGAAGAAGCTTCTTGGATGAGAAGTGAAACGTCTTCAAAGGAAAAACAAAAAAAGTCCAGTTGCCTCCTGAAAAAAGCACCTTTGGGACAACCATGAACACATGTCCTCCGCATGCACCTCGCCCCCAAGGAATGCATGGTAGAGGCCCGAAGACCAGTTGGCCGGCGGGTGTGCATGCACAGTGGAGATGGACTGGAGCGACAGCTGGCATGCGGACAAAGAGGGTTCTGTGTGCCATCTGTGACACATGTGCCATAGGCTCACCATCATGCGTTTAGGGTTTCCTGCCTAAGCAAGGGGTTAGACTATAAGACCTTCAAGGTCCCTTCCAACTCTGTTATTCTATTATAACCTGAGATTATCCATCAAGGTTGCATGTCTTGTGTGTTGACGATGTTCATTTTCTGTACAACAACCAGCAGCCTCTTGGAACTTAATACACAACAGCCCTAAACATGGCAAGATATTACAGTGCTCACCCAGCCATCCAAACTGTGTGCAGGTTAACACAAGGGAAGAAGGGTAATGGCCCTTTGTATTGTTAATATACCTAGTCTGTCTTTTATGCTTCTGCTTTTGGTAGGTTGGGCTATTATTATTATTTTTCCTTTTGAATGAAGACAGATGCAAACAATGAATTAAACAGTTCTGCTTTCTCCCTGTTGCCCATCGCTTCCTTGCCATCTTCTCCCATTCTGTGTGTTTGAAGATAGATAGATAGATAGATAGATAGATAGAGAGAGAGAGAGAGAGAGAGAGAGAGAGAGAGAGAGAGAGAGAGAGAGAGAGAGAGACAGACAGACAGACAGACAGACAGACAGACAGACAGACACATAAATGCAAAGCAAAGGAAACATTTTATTTTTCTCCATTCTCTGTCAGGAACAGCTGATTGACGAGAGACGAAGCTGGTGATGGAGAACAAGGAAGTCATCTTTCTCTTCTTTCTGTTTTTCTTCACTCCTTTTCTTCTTCTCTTTCTCTTTCTGCCACTTTTCTCTTTTCTAGATCGTGTTTGCACAGTACACCCAATTCATGATTTAACAGATTTGAGCAGTGGTTCTCATAGAACATAGAATAATAGAGTTGGAAGAAACCTTAGAGGTCTTCTTCTAGTCCAACCGCATGCTTGAGCGGGAGATCCTATATTAACCATTTAAATATGAGTCAGCAATGCGCAGCAGCTACCAAAGGGGCCAACACAGCTCTAGGCTACAGAAGGCAGGCAGGCAGAAGGATAGAGTCAAGATTGTGTGACGTGTTAATAGCACTTTATAATGCCTTGGTAAGGCCACACTTGGAATACGGCATTGAGTTTTGGTCACCACGATGTAGAAAAGATGTGGAGACTCTAGAAAGAGTGCAGAGAAGAGCAACAAAGAAGATTAGGGGACTGGAGGCTAAAACATATGAGGAACGGTTACAGGAACTGTGTATGTCTAGTTTTATGAAAAGAAGGACTAGGGGAGACCAGGGACGTGCAGGCAGGGGAGGCAGAGCCTCACCACTGTCATCATGAAAAGAAAAACAAATGTAAAAGGAAAAAGGCAAGAGCTGAGGTCAGGCTGAGCTAGTTGCTCCCAGAGTCACCATGGATGACTCTGCTTAGTGCTTAACTGTTTAAAAAAGCCTCTAAAAAGTGCCCTCTACAGGAGGTGGCAGGAGAACGACGTGCCTCATCTGGTCTGACTTTTTATGATCACTCAAGCAGAGTTAAGCAAGGGTTAAAAGCCAAAAAATTCCTGCCGTAGATGAGGCACGTCATTCTCCCGCATCCTCCTGTAGAGGATGCTTTTTTAGAGGCTTTTTTAAACAGTTAAGCAGAGGCATCCACATGGTGGAGCTGCCACCAGACTCCGACAGCAAGGGGCCCTATGAGTCGGCTTCGGAAGATGTGGAGGACCCTGGACAGGGTTCCAACTCCGAGCAGGGCGCAGAGAGGCTGGTTGGCCACCAGGAGGCACCTGAGTCTTGGACCAGTGGGGAGGAGACAAGGGAATGCGATCTGGACATCAGTAGTGAGTTGTTCCTGGATGCCCAGCACCGGAGAGCGGTGAAATAGGCATAAGGAACAATTACACAGTTATAGGAGGTAATTGCACTCAGCTGGTGATAATTACGCTCCTCTCCAGACTACAAAAGGAATGCTTGTGCACACGCCCCTTTTGCAGAAGTCAACGCATTAACTAATGTTAGATGAACAGTATTGTAAGCTTGACAGGCTGGATTGCTGCCAGGGCTTATGTGTGCTGGATTGCTGCCCTGCCTTATCTGTGCTGGATTGCTGCCAAGGACCTGTCTGTCTGTGAATAAATTCCATAAAATATCTTTGGCTTGGAGTGTTTTGGTGTGGGATGAGGGGGGGGGGGTTCAGAACAGGTGATAGTAGCCAATTTTCAGAAATACTGCTGGGAGAATCTGATAGGATAGCTTTGTTGGCCAATAAGTCTTTTTTAATATTATTGTCATTTGCATTATATCAGTGTCTGAGAATGGCCACGACGTGAGCTGTCCAAAGTGTCAGGGTTCCAAATAGCATCCAAAAGTAAATCAGAGTCCGAGGCAAAGGATTCCTCAAAGTTCCAATTTATTAAGGGAGTCATGTTGGCACATCTGGGAAAACCCAAATCTGAAATTTTCCCGTTTTTTCCCACCTAGTTGAAAGTTCAAGATCTTGCCCCCACACCCACAAGTCCATCCCATGGTTTAATCTCCCACTGCCATGCTGGCAGTTCCACCCATCCATTTCCGGTCAGATGCAGTGATGCAAAGACAAAGGATGACCTTGACTTTCTAGGAAGAATTTTGTTATGGCTAAATATCATCTAACTCCATACAATCCCCCCCTTCCCATTTTCCCACCATAGAAAAGGCATAGTAGAATAATAGAAAGTGTGGCAGGCCAAAGATCCAAAAGAAAAGAGGGCTGCCAGCCGGACATAAAGTTCCTGATTATATTATCTTCACTAGTACCCTTCAGGAGAGTTTAAATCACAATGATTTAAAGAGTTTGGATAATTCAAGTTGCTTCGCGTTTAGTTACTTTCAAAAGACAAAAAAACCTCACACAAATCCATGCTTCACACTTTACTTTTCCCACCATCCCAGAGGTGGGTTCCTACCAGTTCGCACCTATTGGGTAGAACCGGTTCGTCAAATCTACCGAACCGGTTAGAAGAGGCTCCACCAGTGGACCCGGAAAGCAGGCCACACCTACAGAAGAGGTTCCAAATTTTTTTGAAACCCACCACTGGTCCTTGGATATGATTATTCTACACTATCACGCTCAGATTTATAAAACTCTGTGCCTCTGTGAAAGGTAAGGATGGCTACTGCGTTTGTGATGCAATCAGAACATTGCGTGTGTTGAAGTTGTTTCAATGCAAACCAAAGATGCCTCTTAAAAAACAAGTTTACACCATATTCTTATGCATGCCAGAGCTGTGTGTGAGGTAATTTAAGGTGGTTCTGACAAGTGTCATAGGCATCTTCATATCCGGTCACATGGGCGGCAAGCCACTCCCATCTGGTCACATGGGCGGCAAGCCACTCCCACAAAAGAGGCCACACCCACAGAGTAGGTTCGAACAATTTTTGAAACCCACCACTGCACCATCCCCACTCGCGAACAGAACCTATGCTTCCAGAAATAATTCTGACAATAAATATGATCGTTCCCTTTGCATTCTTTGGCCCTAAGCACAGCATGTATTAAAACAATAAAAAAAAAAAGCAGCCCACAAACACATCTGCGGTGCAATCTGTTACACAATTCCTTTTGGCACTGTTGACAAGTCCCAGGTGACCTTGCATTGCCATCCCAGCTTCAGGAGAGACAAAGAGCAGGCATGTTCTCCTCCCAATGTAAAGCAGAGCACTTCTTGGTGGTATTGATAGGAGTTCTGCAAGCATTTTTGTTTTCCCAGTGTGGGTGAAGAAGTTTGTTCCCCCAGTTATTCAAATAACGTGACAAGGGCTAACATCTAAAGCCCTGTTGTGGCCCGCCAGCGGCCCGCGTAGCTGGTGGCAGACTCAGAGAGTGAGGAGGTTGGGGAGGAACAGGGGCCAGTCCTGGACTCTGGGGAAGGCTCTGATGAGGGCTCGGTGTCGGAGGCAGAGATGGGGCCAGGGCCATTTGACAGTTATCAGCTGCCTTTGGAGTTGGAGATCAGTGGGGCAGAAGAACAGCTGGAGCCTATTCCCGACGTACACATGCACAGAGCTGTGAGGAGAAGGGAAGAGCTAAGGAACAAGGGCCGACTCGGGAGTAAAGGCACAGATGGATGGTGAATGGCCCCTCCCATAGAGAATAAAGAGGAGCGAAAGGGAGTGGAATTTGTAGGAGACAATTAGTTCAATTCATTAGGGTGAAGATCTGATCCTGATTTCTTGCCAAGTAATTGCTGCTACAGCTTGGCGTTTGGAAGATATCGGCCTGGCAGCTCTCCAAGCCTGATAAAGGTCTGTAGTTGTGAAATCTCTTGGAAGACTGTTGGCTGGGACTTTGCTGGAGAGGAATTCCCTTGAACCTAAATAAAAGAGGTTTTATCAGGACGAGGAGTTGTGCTTTTGGGAAGCCTAGTTCAGAACAGCTACATTGGCATTGAAAAGTGCGATTTATGACTAGTCCTCATACTTATGACCATTGCAGATACCTGAGAGACCTAGGGGTGGGGTGGGGAAATTTTATTCTTTTAGCTATTCCTATGCGTGGGAATAATTTAGAGCTAGTTTCACCTTTCTAAGTGCCGATATGATGTACTCAACACAGGGGTCTTGAACCTGAATAAAGTGTTAGAGTCCTAACCAGCGGTGGTATTCTACCAGTTCAGTCCAGTTCCCCTGAAGCTGTAGTGGAAATCGCGGGTGGCCCTGCCCACCCACCCCGACTCTATGGCATCCCATTTAGGCCCTTTTTTTTTTAGCAAAGCGCATGCACAGACAGTGCACATGTGATGAAGCATGTGTGCACACACATGCTCACATTTTCAAACCAATAGGGAAGGTATTAGGGACGTGATGGCTCAGTGGCTAAGACTCTGAGCTTGTCGATCAGAAAGGTCAGCGGTTCGGCAGCTCGAATCCCTAGCTCTGTGTAATGGAGTGAGCTCCCTTACTTGTCCCAGCTTCTGCCAACCTAGCAGTTCGAAAGCATGTAAAAAAAATGCAAGTAGAAAAATAGGAACCACCTTTGGTGGGAAGGTAACAGCGTTCCATGCACCTTCAGCATTTAGTCATGCCGGCCACATGACCACGGAGACATCTTCGGACAGCGCTGACTCTTCGGCTTTGAAACGGGGATGAGCACTGCCCTCTAGAGTCAGGAACGACTAGCACGTATGTGCGAGGGGAACTTTTACGTTTTCCTTTAGGGAAGATAAGTGAATACCACTCCTGGTCCTAACTTCCTGGAATTCATTACTTGGAACTATGACACAATGTCCAAAGATTTCTTCAGAGGGAGAAGATGGAGATTTCATAGACGACACCGTGAGCCACAGAATGCCTCCAGGAACAGACAGAAGTCTCACATTTCAGATAGAGACATACCCTGTTTTATTGTGCTGTGTTTTATTGCACTTTGCAGATATTGTACTTTTTTTATGAGACGCTGTGCCAACAAAAGGATTACGACTCGCTAAAGGCTCAGGTAATGATTAGCATTTTTTAGCAATAAAGTATTTTTTAATTAAGCTATGCACATTGTTTTTTTTTAAAAGACAATGCTATTGCATACTTAATAGAGTACGGTGTAATGTAAACATAATTTTATATGCACCAAGAAACCCAAACATTTGTGTGCCTTGCTTAATTGAGATACTCACTCTATGGCGGTGGTCTGGAATCCAACCCCACAATATCTCCGAAATATTCCCGTAGATGTCTTAATCGTTTCCAAACTTTGCTTTTTCCTCAAGTTTTTTTTCCTGTTGTCTCACAACATGGAGAGTCGTGAAAACGGTCTTTATAAAAGGCATACTTTACAAATTGCAAATTCAGAATAGAGCTGGAAGGCACCTTGGAGGTCTTCTAGTCCATCCCCTGCTCAAGCAGCAGACCCTATACCGTATCTTCTTAAACACCTCCACTGATGAAGCACCCACAACTTCTGAAGGCCAAGCTGTTCCACTGGTTAATTGTCCTCACTGTTAGGAAGTTTCTCATTAGTTCTAGGTTGTTTCTCTCCATTAATTGCCATCCATTGTTTCTTGTCCTTCCTTCAGAAAATAAATCGACCCCCTCTTCGTTGTGGCAGCCCCTCAAATACTGGAATGCTGTTACTCGCTGCTTTAGTTTATCCAAAATCTCAGGATATATAAAAACAAAACCAGGTTTTGTTTTACTAATTTTACTAATTGTATTGTCCACTGTGGGAAGTTATCATCCAGCCCTCTCCCAGAAAAATGAAAGATCCTAGGAAATATTGAAAAGGCAGAATATTTCTCTGGATGTGAAAAGAAACATGTTTTAAAAGACAGAATAGTTGCCTGTAGCTTCCTGCCCATCCCCACTTTGTCAATAGGCCATTGAGAAGGCCAAGCTAGTCCACTTTACATAATAAAGACTTCTCCACTGCAGCCCCAGGGGGGATGGGAGTAAAGGCATGATAATGTTGGAACTTTACTCAGCTGAGCACATGGCATCTGAGAGCTCATCCATACCTGGATTCAAAACACAGCCTAGAGAGTAGCCCCTGCATGGCCCCATGGGAATCTTGACAACCAATCAGAATACATTTCTTACACAGGAACAGGAAACAGAGAGGTGGGACTAAAAAGCCTAGCAAGCCCCTTCTTCTGCCCTTCTCTTCTTCTCCACCAACATTGAAGCGTGTGATCACCTTTTCTGTTCAGGGCTCAAGCCATGTGGCCCTGTGCAACAATAAACCATCTTTCCAAGCAGCCTCCATGTCTCCAGTGTCTTCTTCCCCACTTGGAGCCGAACCCAGAAGGACATTTCTTTCATCACCACTGTCTGAATTTAGTATTTCATTCCATGGGTATCTCCAGAGTAACTAAGAAAGTAAGATTTGCATGCCAGAGGAATCAAGCAGAAATGCCTATCAAGCATAATATCTCTAAAGTATTATAGTCCCCTTTTTATTTCTTCTGTATGACATCACCAGCCATTTGCTAAATTCCACTTTGATGTCAGAAATTTCTGTATGGCAACGCAGTTAGCCATTCGCCTCAGAGGCAGGAAAGTACGTTAAAAAAATTAGAATAACAGAGTTGGAAGGGACCTTGGAGGCCTTCTAGTCCAACCACCTGCTCAAACAGGAAACCCTATACCACTTCAGACAAATGGTTATCCAACATCTTCTTAAAAAGTTCCAATGTTGGAGCATTCACAACTTCTGGAGGCAAGTTGTTCCACTGATTAATTGTTCTAAGTGTCAGGAAATTCCTCCTCAGTTCAAGTTGCTTCTTTCCTTGATTATTTTCCATCCATTTCATTAGTTTGTATCTTGGAAACAAGAGTTTTAGAATCCTTATAAACCAAAGAGGAAGAGCATTGCGATTCCATTACTTCATTTTTATTGGTTTGGAATAAGGACATATACTCCAGTGGTGGGATTCAATTTTTTTTTACTACTGGTTCTGTGGGCATGGCTTGGTGGGTGTGGCTTGGTAGGTGTGGCAGGAAGGACACTGTAAAATCTCCATTCCCTCCCCACTCCAGGGAAAGGATACTGCAAAATCCTCATTCCTTCCCCACTCCAGGGGAAAGTTACTGCAAAATCCTCATTTCCTTCAAATGAGCTGGGACTCGGGAGGCAGAGAATAGATGGGGAGGTCAGAGGTGGTATTTACCGGTTCTCTGAACTACTCAAAATTTCCGCTACCGGTTCTCCACTTCCAATTTCATTTCTCCCCCCCACCCCGCCCTTTTCTCTGCCTCTCTCTGTCTCCCTAAAATCCTTTTTTTCCTTGAATAAATGAAAGCTGATTTTTGTTCTGTTTACATACTCTTGCCTCAACATGTTTATGTATTCATTCAAAGGTAATGGG